>NC_056741.1:98556967-98756967 GCF_019279795.1 Protopterus annectens | reverse complement strand
TTCTAACCACTTTGGCCATGTGGTTGTCAAATGAGAGATTGCTATCAACTTGGGTCCCCAGGTCCCTAATTACTTATTCTGTACTTAATGGATTACCACTTATGTGGTAATTTGTGGGAATTTTGTTTTTGCCAAAGGGGATGACTATACACTTTTTGGCGTTTAGCTTGAGGCCATGGCTCTGGTACCAGTTGTCTGTTTCTATGAGGCCCTTTTGGAGGATGCTTGTGTCGGCTGGAGAGTCGATTATGGCACCCAGTTTGCAGTCATCTGCGAACTTGGTCAGCCACAGTCCTTCCATGTTGGCCTGTACCTCCGAGAAATATATACCGAACAAGAGATGTCCCAGGACTGAGCCTTGTGGGATGCCACTTGTAACTGGTTTGGAGGCTGACATGGCTCCAGCAATTCTAACCATGTGGGTTCTGTCCTTGAGCCAGTTTGCAACCAATTTAGTGACATAGGGATTAATATTTAAGCTGGTGAGCTTATCTATAATGCCCGAGTGGGGTATTGTATCGAAGGCTTTTGTGAGATCAAGGTAGGCTGTGTGGACCACCTTCTCCTTGTCAATGGCCTTGGTGACTGTTTCAAAGAAATTGACCAAGTTTAAGAGGCAGGATCTGCCCTTAACAAAGCCGAACTGGGTAGGATCCTGTGTCTGTAGGTCCCCAATATCTTTATTTATGAGGTCCATGACGATCCTTTCCATAGCTTTGCAGACCAAGCTAGTCAGGCTTATGGGGCGATAGTTTCCAGGATCCATTGAGGCACCACCTTTGTGGAGAGGGACCCTTGTTGCTGTATGCCACTCTTTGGGTACATATCCTGTAGTAAGGCTGAGATTGAACAGTAGTTTTATGTTTGGGTTTAGCTCTTCTTGGAGTTCATGTAGGATGCAGCCCGGGACACCTAACCCATTGATGCTGTGTTTTTTGCTTTGGAGAGGGCGGCTCTTACCTGAGCATCTGAGATGTCAGGTAACATAACATTACATTCAGGATTAAGACACACTGCGCAGCATTTATACAATTGACCCTTCCTGAAATAAAGTGGTAGAAAAAAGTTAGAAGTAGTTGAAGGTAAGGCACCTAAGAAATAGTGAAGTAACTAGTCGGGGTTAGTGCAAGGACATAACCAATGAGTTTTGAAGTATTTATTGAGTTTGTTTTTGAATTGAGTTAGTGAGGGTTCTAGGGTCACGTCAGCTGGGAGTCAGTTCCACAGTTTTCCAACAGAGTTGGCAAACAGAGAGTCCCCAGCTGAGTAGTTGGATTTGTATGTTTGAACTAGGAGTCTAGCGGATGATCGCAGTGGCCAGGTGCTGGTGTAGGGGCTGATAATATTTTTTAGTGTAGGTGTATTTTCACATTGGTAAAGGACTTTATGTGCCACTATTAGCTGGTTGAACTGCAGTAGGCTTGGCAGTTCAAGCCATCCTAGGTGATTTAGGTTGTGACAGTGGTGAGTCCGGTAGGCTGTGCCAGTAGCAAATCTAGCAATGTGGTTATAGCAGGATGATAGTTTATTAAGATCTGTTTTGTTTAAGTTGGAGAATAGAGGTGAGGCATAGAGAAGAGTTGATAGCAGATGGGAATGGGCAATTGCAGTTCTAGCAAGTGGGGTAAGGAAAGGTTTGATTCTGTAAAGAGAGCCAAGTTTTTTATTAATGGTTTTGATAGTTTGATTGATATGCACATCAAACTTCAGGTTGTTATCAACTATGACACCCATTAGTTTAGTTTGGGCTTCTGGGGAGATGATAGTGCCATTGTTAGCAGTTATGTTGAAGGATTGCAGGGGGGGCTGCATGTGGGTGAGAAGAGGAGCAACTTAGTTTTGTTGGGGTTTAGGATTAGATGTTGATTGGAGAGTCATTTTTCTACTGCATTGAAGGCATTTTGGGTTAATGTGAATAAAGTAGCTGGTGAGGTGCCAGAACAAATCAAGGTGGAATCATTCACATATTGAATGCATGTAGCATCTGGGATGACTGAATGAAGGTTGTTGATAAAGATGGAGAAAAAAAGGGGTCCTAGTATCGAGCCCTGGGGGACTCCTAATGTGATGAGTAGGCGAGATGATAGCTTGTCCTGCCATAAGACTGCCTGTTGCCTGCCCTGCAGGTAGGATTGAAACTCCTGGAGTGCATGGCTGTTTAAGGAGAAGACCTTCAAGGTATTTATAAGCATTTTGTGGTCAACCATGTCAAAAGCCTCGGATAGATCAAGAAAGAGTGCTGAGGATAGTTTGTTATTATTGCGGTTGTGGTTTATGACATTAGAGAAAGAGAGGAAGACAGAAGTAGTACTGTGGTGTGGCTTAAAGCCATGCTGAAACTTGGACAATAGCTTGTTCTGTGTGAGGTAGTGCATGAGCTGTGTGTGCACACATTTTTCCACAATTTTAGCTAGAGGAGACAGAATAGCTATGGGTCTAAAGTTTGACAGTTCAGTGGAACTGCCTCCTTTATGGAGAGGTATGACATGGGAGATTTTCCATATAGTGGGTAATATAGCTTCAGCTATAGCTCTTTTGATCAAGATTGAGATGGTGTATGCTATGTTATGTTATGCTACGTTATAATGCCTTCCACAAGTTTAGACCAGCTACTGCATAGGCAGGGACTAAAGGTAGAGTTGTCTTGATTTACATCAAAAATAAAAGTACTTCAATGCTGGTCCAGCAGGACAATGAACTTGAGCTTCTCCACATTCAAATGAAAAAGCAAAATCCAATATCACTTCCTTGAAAGCTATTTGTCCCCATCTATGACCCAGGAAACCCATACCATGTATTTAAACTTACGAGAATCACTCATCATCCAACCCAATACCATATTCATGGGTGATTTTGATTATCCCACTGTTAATCAAGCGTCATATATGACACCAAATATAGAGGCACAGAGATTTCTGTATTTTGTAAACACAAACTCCCTGGACCAGCTTACCAATACACCATCCAGGGGTACAACCATACTAGATCTGGTCCTCACTGATATGGTAGAGTGCTGCACACCTCCTACTGTAATGTCTTCCCTGGTAAGGTCAGACTACAAAATAGTATCCTTTGAAATAAAAAAAAAATGGAACCCCAGATAACCCTGAAATATTCAGGAACTACTCTAAGGTTAACATCCTACTATTATATGATAACTTGGCAAAATTTCAAGTCCCCATAAACCCTGAGAACACTGCTGTCTTTGCAGTACTGTTCACAGAAACCCTATACAAGTATGTTAATAGCTGCATAGAGGCAGATGAACCCACCAGGAAGAAGTACAGAACTAACTCAAAAAAACAAGCCAACCTGGTGAAATCACAAAATCAATAGGCTGTATAACAGAATGATAGTCATGGCAACAATTAGGAGGTGTAGCACTCAGCAGGATAAAAGTACACTCATCAAACTACACAATGAACTTGGAGGGTAATTAAAGTCTACCAAAGTGAAATTTGACATGAATTTGGCCTACCAGGCTAAGGACAATCACATGACATTCTTTAGTTATGTCCACAACTTCAAATGCAATACACCATTGTGTGCAGAGCTCATTGATAATGGGACCACCTATGCTGACCTAGCACACATAGTAAACCTAGTATCCAACAAATGCAGGTCCAACTTTACTGCTCTCTTCCCCTTACCTTTCCCCCAGAAAATACCATCAAATACAACTCTCCCTGCTATCACTAGGGAACAGGTCCTTAATGCTCTCTGTAAACAAGAATCAATGGGCCCAGACAATATCCCAGGATGCCTTCTAAATAGCATGCAACATGACCTATCATGCTGCCTGGAATTAGTATTTAACTGTAGCCTCTAAAAAAGCTTCATGCTTCATGAATGGAGAACAGCAAAAGTAATCCCTCTGCACAAAGGTAGGCCATCTACAAACCCTGCAAACTACAGACCCATAAGTCTCACTTGTCCCATATGTAAAGCCATGGAAATAATTATCATTGGAATGGTCAATAATGACATACTTACTCTACCTGGTGAACTTCTTTGAGAAGGTCACCTAAGCAATAGATGAGGACAAAATGATTCACACTACCTACATTGACCTGGTCAGGGCATTTGTCACAGTAACCCAGTAGGTAACTGTTGACAAACTTAAGAGGTTAGGTAAAAACTCTTATGTTACTGGATGGATAACCAGCTGACTCATAGACAAGAGCCAGGGAGTTAGAAATTAGGTGTTCACCTTTACAGAGAGGCCAGTTACAGGGATCAGTCCTGGGACTGCTCCTTTTTGGTGTTTACTTCTCTAAAGTCAAGGCCAATGTCAATGGCCGCTGGCTGACTAAATTTGCAGATGATTGCAAATTAGAAGTTGTCATTGAAACATCCACTGACACAAATGTTCTCTAGGAAGGGTTGAAATAAATAACTGATGTCAAAGCCATGGACTAAAATTAAATGTGGAGAAATGCATAATAGTTTCCTTTGGAAAGTTATTCATCCCTGGTAACTATCATACTGTCAACACACCACTAAAAGTTGACCCAGTAGTCGGGTATTTGGGGACACACAATGACAGTAATTGAGCCTTTGACCGTCATATGCCTACAGTAATGAGGAAATAATTCTATGTTGTGCAACTTATAAGTAAAGGTGTGGCTTCTAGGTCCAAGCCATTATTCCACTGTATTCAGCATCCACCAGACCTATCCCTGAGTACAGAGCCCCCTTTGGTATGTACCTAACCAGGCATATCCTACAACTGGAATGTCCACAGAAGTTCATCACTAAAAGAATACATGGTATAAGTAACATGTCCTTTGCAGACCACCTCACGGCCTTATACCCTGTATTCTGTCTCTTACAAGCTGTTGAAGGGAGAGCTATGTCTGACATACAAGGCATTGTTAGACCCCACTCTGATGGATCACCTGCATATCTGAAAAATAAACAGCACCAGAATTAACTATTCTAAAAACTTAAACCTTTCCTGTGTTGTAAATAGGATATGCTGGAGAGAAAGATATGAATCCCAGAGACTACTCTTTCTCTGGAATAGGATCCCCATCCATGTGAAGTAGAGTTCCTCCCTAATGCAAAGTAACTTTGACAGTTAAATGGGAAACAGGAAATTCATCCCTGGCTTGGAACCTGTATCTCTAATGGACACAGATAGACTCTAAATAGTTCATCTCCCATTCCCTGCTTGAATATGTTTCCCCTCCCAAGTCCCTGCTTACACTTATCAAGGGTACCAGAACTTGTCAGAGATTTGGGATGCATTTCTAGGCTTAAAAAGGCCCTTGTGGTAGTTGGCCTAGTAAACACCTATGAACCTATAGTCTTTCCTAGTGAAAGTAATGTGTGAATGCTGCCTTTTGATCATGTCCATTAACCTGGCCAGTGGTGTTAATTTATGCAGCTAAATGATTGTGTGAACCACTTTGCTGCATATATCCCTTACTGCAGACATTTCTTGTAGAAAACCCCTGACTAATTATCATATGCTACTTCCCAGAATACCTCACTAGTATTACAGAAACCCATGGAGACAGTCCACCACAATGATTCTACAAACCATGTAGAAGTACTAAAGTGACACTGAATATGTATTAGAAAGAGTTAGTATCAATGAAAAAGTGCCCATGTTAAGACTTATCCCTTTCTGAATCTCAGGATATGCTCCTTTTCGCACAGTTAATGTCACTGTTCAGAGAACCAATAATTTATGGTTCTCATACTTTCTACAGGTGTTTAAAATCCCAACAGAAATGGTGCATTAGTCTTTGTGTAAATATTGGTGATGTAACGAAGAACATGGAATATACATTCAGGGTCTCTTAAATTATTAGCAGATTCAGCTTAATCTACTCAACACAATGATTTTTCCACTGTTGTAGCTGTTCTCACAGATTTTTTTCCCTCAGGGATTTCTTGACTTCCCACAGTATAAATGATCTTTTCTTCATCTCCTTAATGCTAGAGATGTTCCTCTGATTCACCTGTCATTATATCTAACATATCCTACAGGTGCTTGCTACTACAGATTTCCTTGGACTGCCACTCATCTTAAATGATTCTTTAAAGACCTTCAGTCAGATGTTAGTTTTTTGGTCCTATCCCAGAAGTAGCTCCTTCATATCAACATAAGCTGCTATGGAATTATGGGAAATAGCACTAGTGACAAGGAAGTGTATGCCTCTTACTTCAATGAGAGCTGTTCATCTTTGGTTACAGTTCAGCACATCTTATTTCTAAAAATAGCTCATATCTACAGGACAAATTTAGATAATAATGTTAACACCAATTGGCCAAATAGCAAAAAAAGATTTGTTATGCAGATTGACTGTTTTAGCTGAAGAGCTGAAAAAATTCCCAGATGCCATTGTATGCATGTAAAGACATATGTAGATTGTAACTTTGCAAATGTTTCATCTTTGTTTCACTAAACATCCAATCTTTTTGATTTTTATCCTTCATTTTGTATTTTTTCATCCACTGGAAAATTAATTCTCAGTTAGCAAGTTTAGTTAATCAGAATGTCTCTTTCAACTTATATCACCAAATGTGGAGAATCAAGCAACTTTCTTCATTTATTTTTGTGACAAATCAATTTTCTATTAAACTCAACTGTTTTTCCCTAGATGTAAAATTCAAAATTGTATTTCAAGCTCTTCTTATGCTGACTGACTCCTTTATTATAATTTTAAGTAATAGACTTCAACCTGCAAACTTACTAAGCTGGGCATTAATCCCTACGTCACCCAATGGGTTGCTAACTGGCTTACTAATAGAACCCACACTGTAAAAGTAGCCGACTCCAAATCCAGCTCCAGACAAGTGACAAGTGGAGTACCTCAGGGTTCAGTCCTGGGACCATTCTTGTTTGGCATCTACTTCTATGAAATACAGGCCAACATTAAGGGACTCTGGCTAACAAAGTTCGCAGATGACTGCAAACTGGGAGCCATTATTGAATTCCCAAATGATATGGATACCCTACAAAGGGGCCTTACAGAAACAGATGCTTGGTGCCAGAGCCATGGGCTCAAGCTCAATGTCAAGAAATGTATAGTTATCCCCTTTGGGAAAAAAACATGTACCCGTGAATTACCATATAGGTGGCAGTACACTAAACACTGAAAGTGTGATAAGAGACTTAGGGACACAGGTGGACAGTGGTCTCACCTTCGATAACCACATCACCACAACAGTCAGGAATCCTTCTATGTGGCACACCTCATCAATAAGTGCTTTTCATCCCGAAAAAAGGAGGTCATTGTCCCACTGTACTCATCCCTCATTAGACCCATTATAGAGTACAACGCCCCATTTGGTATGTACCTCTCAAGACATCTGCAACAACTGGAAAGGCCGCAGAAATACCTCACTAAAAGAATCACAGGCCTAAAGCAGATGCCCTATGCTGACTGCTTTAAAAAACTCCAGCTATACTCTTATCGCATATCATCTACTCAGAGGTGATCTCTGCTTAACATACAAGGCCATGTCAAACCCAGAGCTGTTGGATATGCTACACTTAAAGAAATCCCAATCCCTCAGAGCCACACACTCCATGGATCTAAACCTTGTCATCACAATAAACAAAACATGCTGGAGGGATAGGTTCCTTACCCAGAGACTTCCCAGACACTGGAATAGATTGCCCATACATGTCAAGCAGAGTGCCTCTTTGGCCCTCTTCAAAAGGAACCTTGACGATTGGATGGGAGAAAGGAAATTCACCCCTGGGATCACTTTAGTTGCCCTGCTAGACAGGGGTCCATGGAAGTAAATAGTTTGGGAAGAAATAGCCAGGGAATTGTTATGGCTAGGCTTGTATAGACCCTAGGGCTGATAGCCTAGTACCAACCTTTGAACCTATGAAGCTATAAAACACTTTAAGTACCTTGGTATCAGGTTAAATAAGCACCTCTTCTTTCATTACCATATTGAAGCAACCAAAACAAAAAATGAACACTCAGTTCTTTTGGGTCATAACGATTTCTCACCTTTTTTCTCAAAATGTAAGAATGCTATTTGGAAAGGAATGTGTCTTTTGCATCTTGAATATATCGTCTTCCCTTATAACCATATCTGTAATATAAATCTTTTTGTAATAAGTAACAGCCAAACAATGTATTATACTTGCCCAAAAAGACAGAACACTACTCCTATGTGCTTTCAAAAGCTTGCTAACTGCCAATCCCAGGGAAATTTAAACTATTTCTAGGATCACTTTTATTAAAAGCTCATCATCCATGAAGCCTTTCATTTCCTTGTTCCATTGTACATGTCTCTGACACGAGATCATTTCTTCCCAACATTACCTTCTGGCAGATACCAAGAACTAAACTACCCTGCACAAACCATGGCTTCTCCATTCCAGGCCTATAAAGCTGGGAAGCCCTCATTCCTTATCTCAATGAGTCCTTTACTTTTACAACATTTAGACAGGCATGCAGATCAAGTAAACTCTGTGTAGGCTTCGCACAGAGCCTAAACAGAGTTTACATGTTAACCACAGCAGTGCTCAATGCACGGCAGCTTGCAATACATATTAATGAGCTGCGGTGTACCTAAGGTAGATTTCACAGCTCACAAAGTTTTGCTAGCAGCGAAACCTTGTAAATGAACACTGATATCAATTCTGTGTAAAGGAGAGCACATATGGTATGTGGATTTGCGCAGAATACCACAATGATCACCAGGACTGTCCACATAACTTCTCACACTCTTAGACCAAGAAATAAGGACAAAGGCAATAAATAATGCGGGGACAAAGGATGAAAACTATGGACACACATTAAATATTACTATTGCAAACTTAGAAAGTTGTTAGAATGACAGGAATTGCATTTGCATGAATTTTCTGAAGGGTATGAAGTCTAAGACTCAAATGTGTGTGTCACTATTTTCTGACTTCAACCCTCAATAATTTACTAATAATTTGCCAGAAATCTACAATTGTATGAGAAATAGCCCAAAATATGAGGCAAAATCTGGACATGCAGAAATAAATATCTGTATAGTTGAGCGGTATAGCTGTACAAATAGCTGTCATTTTGTTAATGCAGCATATCTGCACAGAGGCCAATTTAATGAGAAAACAAAGAGCCAGTAATAGGGGCATATTTGACATAGATGTCACATGGGAGTGTGTTTGAATGTAACACTCTCAACCTCTTAGAGCAAGAGATATGGACAAACCCATAAAAATGGGGGGACAAAAGGCCAGAAGTAGGGACAGATTGTTAATATTCCACATCCAAACTTATGAATTTCATAGAATATATAGGTTGTACATTAGCGTGAACTTTGGTTCTCCCATTCGATTCTCGGCTTAGGTTGGGATTGCCTTCTGTGTGGAGTCTGCATGTCCTCCCTGTGGTCGAGTGGGCGTTTGAAAGACATGCGTTAAATGGGCATGCCTTCATTGAAGGTTGGGCATTGGGCTGGCAACTCAACACCATAAAAAAAACAAAAACAACTGCCAATCATTAGCGGCCCAGAGTTCTGCTGTGGCGACCCCTAACCGGGAAAAGCCAAAAGGCAAACAACAACATTAGCATGAACTTTCTGAAGAGCATGAAGTTTGAAACTCAAATGTCAGTCATCAGTTACTGACTGTGCTCTGCAATGGCATGCCTATGATTTGCCAGGAAAACAACAGGTTATTAGTAAAAGATGACAGATATGAAACAAAACTGGACATTCTGCACAGATCAGGACAGTTGAGAGGTATGCAGCCAAATGTCTGTAATTCTGAATCACATCAGTTCAGAAATCATCTCAGTGATATGGCAGAAAGCCACATATTTGATAAGGAAAACATCTGGACATTCTGGACACATCTAGACAGTTTAGAGGTATGAATGTGATGTATGTGGTCCAAACATAGTACAGGACAGTGTACCTACAGTGCAGAATATTGTGATATCCCATTCCTGGCATTCTGTACCAAAGCTGTGTTAATGATCTGTAAGAGGACATGGAACTGCCACGTAAAATGATCACTCAGGGGAAGTGTGCATATTGAATAGGGACACACAGATGAATTGTAGGAACGAACATAGGGAAAGAGGACAGGTGACACTCCAGCGTGTACAGCAGAGGAGGGTATGTCAATGGAAGACGGTTGTAGCAGCAACACCAAGCACATATCTATATGGTACAGTAAGGACAGTACAGTGACCATGTTTTTTCTGGGACTGTCACACAAGGTAACATAACAATGGGAAGGATGTGTGTGCGAGATAAGCATCCTTATATGAATAATGCAGAGGACATCTATCAGGGATCTGAAATACAATAGAGATAGGATGCATATTAACAAGCTGTACAAACAGATACGCCTGAATGTGAGTGCACTCTCAGCAGAGATCTCCAGCATGGTGGACACAGGTAAAGGATCATGGCATTCATTATAAAAAACAACCACAATCATGTACAATATCAGAATAATACCACCACGAATCCCATACCTCTCACATAACATGTGATGTGGAGTGATAACAGATGAGCCTGCACACACACACACTTGAACAACTATATGAGGGCATGCACACTGCCTTGGTACTGTAATATCTGTAGGAGGTGTTAGAAGGCACACTACTATAACTGTATGTGATAGTATGGCCAATACCGGCTAGGTGCCTTGTAATGCATGGAATATATCTGTGGCACAATTCACACTGTCACAAATGATATACATGCCAATAATGCTGTCAACATCTATGTATGCAGTGCATGCACACATGCATCTGCTGTAACAACTTGACTGGTGTTCTGCACCATTAGACAGTCATGTATATTCCCCAGAAAGAATATCTAGGTATATATATATATATATATATATATATATATATATATATATATATATGTATGTATATATGGTTTACTATTGAAATAGCGAGTGAACTTGGTCGAACGGCCACTTCTGTGACGTATTTACGCGAACCGAAACCGAGAAAATTGTTCGCCACCGACAGGCATTCGACGTTCGACATTACCGGCCGCACAACACCTCCACACCCATGCTACCATGGCTCATGCAGGGGCGAGGATCTGCCGTTCGCACAATTGGATTCGACCGCGGTGACATTCGCTCTTCCGCCTTCGCGCAAGTCGAGTCGCACATAGTTGGATCGGCATTTCAATGGTAAACCTATATATATATATATATATATATATATATATATATATATATATATATATATATATATATATGCTGTGTGACAGCACACTGTGACAAAGTTGGTACACTTCAGTTACAGATCAAAGGAACATGTGTAAGGAGATACATGGAGAAGGGTGCATTGTACTCAGTTATTAGTGTGATGAAGGCTAGGAACCATGACGTTAGTCTGCCCTTTGGTGTGCATGTATTTCACATACCTAGTACTTGTGTTACAGTCAAGTGAGTAGTCAGCGCTGTGACCACATGCTGGTGGATGTACCACTTACCCTCTACCCCAGGATACAGGTCACATACTTATTGGTCTGATTTATGGTGTGATTTCTACATTATACTTGGGTGCTGTATCTTTTTCCTGATGCAACACATCCCTCCATGTGTCTTGTCAATGCAAGAGTTATCACGGCTGTTGCAGCAGTCAGTGGTATGTGCTGATACTGTGTGCATTATACTAATGTCACAGTTGGAGTCAATTGCCCACATGCTGTAGTCCTTCAGGCAGCTGTTTGGACAGGTCTATTTTGGAAGCTCAAAGTTTCAAAATGTTGAGCTACATATGGTTGATACCATAAGATTGAAGTTTTGAAACTTTGAATGGTTAAATGGAGATTGCTTTACAGCGCGGAACTGGAAATTTACCTTTCTCTTCACTGTAGTGCAATCTTGGAATGGGAATATTTAATTAGCGGGGGTTGTGGGTAGCACAGCCCTCCCATGTGGGTGACACAGGGGGGGGGCTTGCCCCCTCTGCATTAATGTAAAAAAGAACAAAATAGTTTTTATTTTTTTATTGAAGTTTAAAACTTTAAAAATGTCATTGTTATGGTCTTACCATATGAAGTTTGAAGTTTGGAAAGTTTGAGCTTCCAAAGTAGACCCGTTTGGACACAGCACATGTATGTCATCTGTGATATCCATCACTTAACTAAGGGGCAGCCAAGGGCCTAGCAGACAACCCTGATGTACTGACCTGATCAATGGGCCTGAGATATATGTCACATAATACATTTCAACATAGTGAGATGTCACATATGTCATACACTGGTCTAACCATTTTGTGATATAGCTGTTTATGGTCACATGTGACAGTGCTGATTGAATACCTCATTACATCCAAGTGACACCTCCAAGTGCATCTGCAATTAACTCCTACTGACACCTCTAGGCGTCAAATATTTCTTGTTCATATTTGCATCAATAATTTCACATCCATGCCATGTACAAGGTTTTAAAATATTTTATATTAAAGTATACACAATGGAAAACTCAACTGCACTAATATTTGACCTCTGTCTAGTGCAGGTTAATAGATATTAACAGTTGTTTTTGTGGTATTAATTTATATAGATACAATTTTCACATTTTTCTACATATTTCAACAACGAAGTAACACAGGCAGAGATCCTTAGCCTCATATGAAAGCTCTCAGCTAGAATTTATAAAATGCTGCTTACAGTATGTGTGTAACTTGAGTGGTTGCTGAGATATTTTAAGTTGTTTAGAAAATATTACTAATTTAATTGTTACTGTGTTTACTGTGACTTACAAAATTCAGTTTAAGACCTAGAATCTAAAAAATACCACTGCTATAAAAATAGTTTATGCCAAAGAGTTTTTCCATTAATACTTTTTTCATAGCTACTATGGTTCCAGAGATTTAAACATTTGTTTGAAATATAAAGACATAATTTGATTCTTTCAAAAAGCTTAGGTTCTGCCGCATTGGAAGTTACAGTGCAAACTTCCTGAGCTTCATTGGAGTGAATGAAATACCACAGCATGACTTTTTTGAGAAATGCCTTCACCTTTCCAAGTTCCACAAGATGATACTGTTGTCATCATGCATGTCCTCAATGACCTCGTTGAAGACACCTATCAGATGTAACAGGCCTGATGTAGTAGTAACAACTCACACAGGTCTGTTGCATGCACCTGGAATATTACTACTATACATGTAGAAGAGGTCCATGATGACATGTTGGTCTACCTCACAGTCGAAGAGAGTCAGGATGTCTCCATACATGCATGCATCAGGTGCTGTCACCCCAATGCACATGGATGCATGTTGATGTACACCCTTGTATGGGTACAAAGGCTATGTGAAGGGTGTGTTGAACTGTGTATTTTACCATATCAGGAAGGTGTATGTGCTGGGTCATGCCATAAGTGATCTGTGATGTTGCCACAGCACACTGATTCCATGTGATAGGCCTGGAAGAACGTAAGACAGTGAGTACTGGTTATTGTGATCTGGTCTACAGTTTTGTCTCAATCACACACACAAATATCATTGAGAAAACCCTCAAGCTGTGGATTAAACCTTGCATCAGTTGATGGGTGAACAACTGGCTCACTGACAGTGCACATCATCTGACAGTTGGTGAATCATCCTGTACCAGTACAGTTGTCACCACTGGCAAACCCCAGAGATCTGTGCTTGGCCCTTCACTGTTTGAAATGTATTTCTTGACAGTTCAGGCTAAAGTATATGGCCTTTGGATTGCCAGGTTTGCTGATTTTTTCATATTGTGTGCAATCATTGAGTCCAGCAATAGTATAACACAGTAGAGTAGGAGCTAACACATACAACTGAATCAAGGCACACAATCTACAAATAAATGCAGAAATGCTTGTCTGTAATGTTGTTTGTCTGAAAAGTGAAGTTCCATGTTAACCACAGCACTGACGACAGTTCTGCTGTGCAGAAACCCAGTGATGCATGCACTGGGAGCACATTTAGACAGCAATCTGAACTTTGACTACCAAGTGTCCACACTCTATTGAAAGCCTATGATGTGCACATCATAAGTCATGCCATCATACTGACATATTAGGATTGTATAACATTACTGTAGCCAAACCTCATTATAGCACTAATAGAGTATAAATGCTGTTTTTAACATGTACCTCACCAAACACATGTAGAAGCTGGAGAGACCACAGGGTTTTCTCAGCAAGATAACACAGGGCCTCCACACAATGGCATGATGTATGTGGATAGATTAAAGGCCATGTCACTGTAAACTTCATTGTATAGGATGACATGACATCTGGCTGGCCCCCAGGCCACTCTTTGACCCTTCCCTGGTGAGAGTACTGCATATCCAACTATGTAATATAGCTGATGACATCAGCAGTGTCTATTGAGGACAAGATAACAGCGTTCTATATGCTGTTGTAAAATGCTCTCCCTAATGGCAAGCAACAGCTTACACACACACACACACACACACACACACACACACACACACACACACACACACACACACACACACACACAGTTGACTGCAGTGAGAATACATCCCTTAACTATCTAAGTACACAGACTACAGAACACTGTGCCTTACACAAGTGCTATACTCATGTGTCAGTTGGAGTGTGTCAGACAACACTTTATAGCTGATGTCATCAGTGGTGTCTGGTGAGTAGACTATAATAATAACAGTGTCCCATATGCTGGTATAAAAGGTTCTCTATAATGTCAAGCAACAGCACAAACACACAATCCCCCCAGTTGACTGCAGTGAGAATAGAACCCCTACCTATCAAAGTACAAATACTATAGAACTCTATATTTAAGGCAAGTGTCACAGCTCAAGCCTAACTTGGATTGCATCAGACAACACTTTTATAGCTGATGACATCAGCAATATCTGTTGAAGACATGATAGCATTGTCCCTCATGCTGGCGTAAAATTCTCTTAGTAATTCCAAGCAATAGTTCACACACACCCCATTGACTACAGTGATAATAGAATCCCTACCTAAGTACATAAACTACATAACACAATACTTTATGCACATTCCACAGCAGAAGTATGATTTGAAGTGTGTCCAACAACACTTTATAGCTGATGACAGCAGTGCTTGATGAGGAGAATATAGTAATAACAGTGTCCCACATGTGGTTGTAAAGGGCTTTCTGTGATGTCAAGCAAGAGCACAAACACACAACCACCCAATTTACTACAGTGAGAATAGAACCCCTGATTTATGTAGGAGTGCAGGTGAACTTATAATAGATGACTTCAGCAGGCCATGTGGAAGACAAGAGATTGGGAGGTCTGTATGAAATGGATGTGTAGATATGAGCAAGTATCAGAATACTGTCATTGCCTGGCAGTGGAGAAGTAACTGTAGGATGCATACATCTGTTCTGGTGTCTAGACAAACACACACCCACATTCACCCAGTGAACTGCAGTGAGAACAAAACACCTACTTATCTAACTACACAAAATACAGAATGCATTACTTAGCACAAGTGCCACAGATCAATTCTGATTTATGAAGGAGTACAAGTGAACTTATAGGAGATTATATCAACAGGCCATGTGGGGAACAACAGGTTGTAAGGCCTGCATAGACACATAGCTTCATTGGTTCATATGAGGCTACTAGCTTAATAACACTAAGGTGTGTGGAGGCCTAGCTATGTATAAACACAAATACCCTTAATGAGCATATTTGGATGGTTGTTTTAAGCAGAGCATGTTTCTGAGCATCACCAGCTTGCCCTGTCCATGAGGGACATAGGTGCCACCTCAGAGGTGACTGACAATAACCCAACCTGTAGTCAAGGTTGTGATTGAAAAGGGTAATTGAAGAGCACTGCTTCATACTCAGTGGGAGCCTCTGGAGTGACACCTATGCCCCTCATAGACAGGCCCCAGTTGTTGCTGCTCACAAAATCACTCTGCTAACAATGACCATCTAAAAAAGCTTAATAAGGGTTCCTGTGTTTTTACACAGCTAGGTTTCTATTGCCTCACATATAGTGATAACCATGTACCCTAAAACTTATCAATATAATATGTGAGAGATTCAAGTATACATTGAATTGAGAATAAATGCTCTCTCTCAGGTAACAACAAACCAGATATCAATCAGGTTGTCAGCACACACACTTTACCTCTTCAACAAACCAAGTGCACAACACATAAACCCTCATACACAGAGGTCCATTCCTCAATCTAATTGTTAGGGTATCCATTTTCTCATCCTGATGTCTCTGTAGTGATTCCTATATTGTTCATCAGTGCAGGGCATACTGGTAGCACTGGTCAGAACCCAAGCCAGACTATTCCGTGCCTTTGCCTTGTAGTCTGAGCCATGATAGACCCTCTGTAACAGCCTGAGCTCATGTTCATTCTCTAGGAGTCCAACAAACACTTTGGACTCCTGTACTCCTCATCTTTGAGCATGGACTCTAAAACTCCCCCTTCTCCAGGAACATCAGCCCTGTCTATCACAGATCAAGAGCAATGTAGAATTGTGTTTTCCAGCCAACTGCAGGTATCAAGCTTAATGGGATTGCACACTTTCTGGATCTGCAACATTTGAAAGTGTTCTGAAGCACTTACCATCATATAAACATGTTGCACGAGAGTGCACACTTCTGGGAAATGACAATGGCCAATACTATTGATTTAATGCATCTGGTGTATGCCTGTGGCTGTCTGAGTCCAGTCTGTCTATTACCTGAGTGGCCCATTCTTGCAGTATGTGCACTGCTACTCTACATGCAAACAAAATGTGCATAGTCAAAGCCATTTGTGCTAAGCAGCACATTGCACAAACAGTGCCTCCTCCCCCAGAAAATGATAAAAAATTGTAGAATAAGTTGAAATCTGGAAAATCAGTCTATGATATACACAGAAGAAACTATTAGTACACATGAGATATGACTATATAGGTCTGGATCCCAACTGTCAGTGCAATGCACCATCACAAAAGAGGAGGGGGGATTATCCAGCTTTGCCCCACAAATGCAAACATGGCATAGTTCCTGACAAAACCAAGTGCAACTGAATGTACACTGATTTCAAGGCATGACCAGTTATTGCAAATGTATTCTATGTAATATGTTTGAATGTAGGGCACTTCATCTTCATACAACCTGCTATGATTATTCCTTGCAAATATGCAGCTGTGCCCTACCTTTCTGTGTTTCTTGGTTACTCATCAGTTATCTGGCCAGTACTCAGAGACATACAGTGTATAAGCCAGTCTATATCATCTACCTTAAAATATGTGAGGATATTCACTGGGAACACTATGATATGCACTTGGCATCAAATTAATGGAAGGTGGGGAGCAGAGGTTGGTTCCTGTCATGGAACATGCAATGGTATAATGTTCTTTCAAGGGGGGTGGGCCAAGGCTGAGATATTGTTATGGCACAAACAAGGCTATGTTGCTCTTATTCCTATCCATGTTTTGCATCCTACTGGTTTGATCTTGTGAGGGGGTAAAGCTGGAAACTGATATGTGTTTCTTTACTTTTGAATGTCTCTCTGTTATGATTTCCCATTTCAAACATATGGTGCGAAACTGGGAGCATGCAGTGATCATTATTACTTTGAGGAGGTATCAATGTGTGAATCTTTGAGGCCTGAGGTCTACTACTTGCTAATGGACACATACAAGTCAAATAACTCTCTGCTGTCACAGGTGATATTAATTTCTGTACAAATCTCCCACAGGTGATGAAATACAAGGACACCATAATATCATTATACAATACAGTACATGCTCAGGAATTACCTTGTATATGCAGCAGTTGCCACAGTGTTAGTTCAGGGCTGAATATGATGCAAGCTGTACACAACCAATGCACGGGAAGGAAAGGTTGTGGCTCTAAGCTGAGTCTGCAAAGGTTGCAGGGTTCATGCATTGTTTACTTGTCTACCTTGTGGCACTCAACAATGTCCATGCCATGTATGTTGTGATAAGTTAAATGTGGCCTGAAAACTCTTTTCTGTCTCAAGCCTAGACCTATTGGGAGCAGCAGCAGCACTGGCTGCAGCCTGTAGCACATACAAATTGATTTAAGCAGTAGCAGCTCCTAACATTCTGTCTGTGTAGACTTTCTATGTCTGTACTCCACTACTTTTGAAATCCACAGGAAAAAACAGCATTGAGTCTAAATGGTTGCTTCATAACTTCTTGAATAGCTCCACCAGATTGGTTGATTAGCATGCAGTTCAGCTGCTTATGCTGAAAATTTGCATCTCTAAAATACAGCCTAGACAGATACAGTCCATTAATAATGTACTCCATTATAAAAAAGGCAAATGTGTAGCTAGCTAAACCAATAGTTAGGATACTTACTGCATGTTCAGCAAAACAAAATATTTCCCAAGCTATCTTTACAGAGGAGTATTGAACTCCAGCAGGTATGCTGCCATTTTTTACCTACATAATGCATATGTTGGAATATATTAATGAATAAAGTGAAGCAAAGCCCTTTACACTGTTACCTGTATGCATTAGTTGGAAATGTACTGCTGGCATAGCCATGTTTGCCAAGCCATTTCAAAGGTACTAATGATTGACAATACATGAAAATAGTAAGCTGTGCACTACGTATCTACAAATGTTTCATGGAAAGGGCCTTTGAATGCATGTTTAGCATTTCAAATGTGTTTTATTAGCAAAATGGTTCATGTGCTGTTCTTTAGTGGGTGAGGGTAGCAAAGAGAGGTTACTGTTATGTAACAAACTAAAATGAACTGTTCTTTTGTGGGGAGCACAGGTAAGTTAATGCTATGGCACGTACAAGGATATGCTGTCTTTGTACTCTCCTTGTTTGCATCCTGCTTGTTAGTATTTCACATCTGTTACATGTGTTATGTTTTTCCAGTGGATACTATTGACTGCCTGCATTAACTGTTTTATATGGTAACAATTGCTTTGTAGTTATGTGATAGTTATTGTATTATCAATCTGTTGTCTTTTAACTCATTCACTCCAGAGCAGCTCAGAAAAAGCTTCCTGCTTAATTCCACCATAGGAACAACAGTGCAGCCTGAGCTCATTTTCAGAAAATCCATTTGTAATACCATACAGAAAACAAATGTTCATAATTCTTTAACTATAACAGCTAGACTAAAAATGTAAACGCAAAAGTTGTTCAACAGAAACTGACCTTTCCAACAGTGTAAATGTTGATAGTGCATATCAAAGTCATTATTAAATATTTGGCAAGGAATATTGATATTGTGCATATTTTTTACCTTTTTGGAAAAGCAAAACACAATATCTTGGTCAATGTACCATGAAGACCCATACAATCGGCATTTAATTTGTTAGTATGAATGTCAGTTTTAAAACGATACCTTAACCATTACTGGGCAATGCTCCTTTATGGAGATATTCACAGAAATATGATTAATATAATATTTCTCATAACTGATAAATAAACAAAGCATAATATCTCATCAACTGTAACAGACAGAGCCTACATATCAGTGTAGAAGTTGTGCATCTCAATCTCAGCTTCAAAATGATGTATCATTTGTGTCATCACCATGCTCCTTTGCAAAGATATGGGCATAATAATGAGAAGTATTGGAAATGTATAATTTTCATAATCCTACAAGACTAAACAAACTGTGATATCTGTACATGTGTACAGTGCACAGACACAATTATTTTACCATGTTGTAAGTAGTACACTGTCTTCAAAATGAGGTATTACTTGGCACACTAACATGCTACCTTGCAAAGTTATTTACCAACATATGAAAAAAAATCATAATTTCCATAGCCTAACTCCAAAAAAACTTTGATATCTGAACATGTGTACAACATACAGGCACCATTCTTTTACCATGTTGGAACCAACAATACTGTCTTCAAAATGAGGTATTACTTAGCACATTCAGATTCTCCCTTGCAAAGTTATTTACCAAAATATGAAAAACAAATCATAATTTCCCTAACCTAAGTCCAAAACAAAATTTGATATCTGTACATGCATACAACGTACATGCACAGTTCTTTTACCAGTTGGAACTATCAATACTATCTTTAAAATGAGGTATTACTTAGCACATTCAGATTCTCCTTTGCAAAGTTATTTACAAATATATGAAATGAAAATCATAATTTCCATAACCTAAGTCTGAAACAAACTTTGATATCTGTACATGTGTAGAACATATAGGGACAGTTTTTTTGCCATGTTGGAACTATCAATACTGTCTTCAAAATGAGGTATTACTTAGCACATTCAGATGCTCCCTTGCAACGTTAATTACCAAAATATGAAAAAAAATCATAATTTCCATAACCCGAGTCCTAACAAACTGATATATGTACATGTGTACAGCATTCAGAACCAGTTGTTTTACCATGTAGACACATATGATTGTAAATGTACACATTCTTGGTGTAGCCAACATACTGCTGAATGGGTACATGTAAAGAGGAAAAGCAAGGTAAGGACCGCCACTCTACTAATAAAGCCAGTACAAGCATGAGACTTCAGTGACAGGCAAGGCCATCTGATTTGTCTTATAGCTGTGCTGGCTACCCACTCAGTCAGCTGATACCACTGCAGTCTCATGACCTCTTCAGTGTCAGCACTCTGCCTTACCTAAGCCTTTTCTTTTTACATGTGTCCATTCAGCAATGGACCTAAGGGATCAAGTTCTGTATTACTAACCCCTTCCTGTCAACTGAACTCTACACATGCCTCATAAAAGCAGAATAAAAAAAGAAGTATTGCAGGATGGTCACTGACAGATTGTACGTGGTAGCACTCTCCTGAAACAGTTGTTCTTTCTCAGCATCTTCAATAGCTTCTTACCACAGTTATTTGCCAAACTCTGAAAAATATATTTTACACAACACTTTTCATAATACAGTTTTATTTACCATACTGGTCCTACTTGGTCATGAGTGTTTTCCATTCTTCTCACACACTGCATGTTACCAGTCCTGCATAGCTCTCCTCACACTATTGTAGAGGTCAGTCAAGAACAACGTAATGCCCTCCAGTTAGGTGAACACCATCCATTCTGAACAGGTGAACATGTTCCGTGGTGATGCTGTCATGGCAGATTGTAGATCCACTGACCCTGTGCACCAAGCCATGCATGAACCCATTCTGTAAATGTCTGGCCTTGTGAGCTGTCCATTGACTGTTTGCTGTTTTCCATATCTGTCGAGGAATTATATCAGACCACACAAAATGGCAATGTGGAAAATACGACTGTAGGTGTTCAAAAATTGCTGTAATTTGCAACCGTAGCCGTCCGAGTGGTTGACTGATGACATCATTCCCTCCAATGTGCAACACAAGAATGTCGGGCTCAGGGAATATGGAACACTTCTCTTCCAACAACTGCAGTACTCCGCTCCAATGCATACCTCATCTTGCAATCCAGTATACCTTCACACTGGATGTGGGGAAGCTCAAGTTGTACTGGTTTTCAGTTTCAGAGGCATGGCTGGCAGTCCATTGAATGTAGGAATGGCCACATACCCACAATCTCACTTGTCATTCTCCTGGTTGTGAAGCAATGTCAGTGTTAGAAGGTGGACAAACCTGCACAGGAAAGAAAATCCAAACAGATTACCACTGATTTTTGACAGATGTATTGGAAGACTACATATACATGTATAGCATATGCATTCCTTAGTTAGCCCATCCAAATCTTCCATCCTATCCACAGGGGAAGTATTCTTTGCATTAGGTACATAAGTGGTAATGATGCTGCAGAGGTACGTACCTACTACCTGTGAAAACACCAAATTACACACAATGACTGACAAGGGGTCATAGAAAGGGCACATGTAAACAGCTCACCAGGCTGAACATGGAGAGTGTCACGGTGAGCAGCCTGTCGGGCGCTAGGATCTGCCACATAACACAAGGACTCAGGTCACTCCAAGGCAAGTACAAATATGACTCAGTCATTGTCCATGCTGGTGTGAATGACCTGAGACGTACCTCCCTGGACTACATGAAAAGAGACATAGAGGAGCTCTCTGAGCATGTAGCCCAGGCCGGTATGACCCTGACCTTGAGTAGCATTTTACCCTCACCAAGAATGATGCCACAATATGAAGACAAGATGATCAATTTCAACAACTGGCTTAAGTACTGGTGTCATTCAAAGGGGATCCAATGCCTGTCAGCTTGGGATGATATGCTCGACAAGCCACGATGCTTCACTAGGGATGGCTTGCACCTGTCACCCCTGGGCTTTCAGATATTGGCAAAGGCTCTTGCTACCCCATAGTGCCTTTTTAGGCAAGGCTCAAAAGACAAACCCACCTCCATAGGTATCACAAGGGATAAGAAACTAAGAGTAATGCTACTCAATGCCAGAAGTCTAAACCTCAAGATGCACACACTCAAAACTCTCCTTAGCATGGAGAACATCAATATCTGTGCAGTAACAGAAACCTGGTTCAGGGCTCCCGAGAGCACCCCAGCACTACCAGGTTATACCTCATACCATGCTTTTCGGCCCAAAACTTGGACCGAACCACAAAAGGAGGGGGAGTATCGATATTCATCAAAGATACCCACACCTCCAGGTTGGTGGCAAAGCACAAAGCATCAGAGACTATCCATGTGCAACTAACAGTGGGTAAAACTGCCTTCCAGTTTATAGCCTGGTACAGACCACCCTCCCAAACCCAGGAACCCCACTCTGCCTTCCTGAGAACACTGGAAAATATGAAGGTCTCTCCAAACACCATTATATTGGGTGACTTCAACTACCCAAACATAGACTGGGAGCATTACTCAAGCTCCAACACCCTAGCCCAAAGGTTCCTAGAATTTATAAACTCAAATGCTATGGAACAACTTTACCACTCCCACAAGAGGGGAAAACATACTGGACCTGATCATCACCAACATGGGGACTCTATCCAGACCAGAAGTGTATCCCTCACTGGTAAGATCAGACCATAAACTAATCTCACTGGATATTCGCATCCCGACCCCACCCCCTGCCCAGAAAACCACAGTGAAAAACTTCTCTAAAGCAGATTTCACACTCCTCAAAACTGAGGTGGAATCCTTCAAAGTCCCTGGGCCTGTGGAAAATACGGCCCAGACCGCAGAATCCTTTATAAACGCATTCTATGAACACCTTCAGGAATGCATGGATCATGCAATCCCAAATAAAACCAAGACCCAATCCTCCAAAGGCAGACGTCCTGTCTGGTGGACCCCAGCCATAAACAAACTATACAATAGAAGGAGGAAGCTACTAAATGATAGAGCAAAATCCCAAAAAGGGAAGGCATCACTGATCAGTATTAGTAAAAATCTACGGGCACTCATAAAATTGTCTAAGGCCAGCTTCGAGAGAAAAATTGCACAGGACACTAAGGATAATCACAAGGCTTTCTTTCATTATGTTAGGAACCTGGGTGGTAATTCCCAGATATGCTCAGAATTAGTCCAAAATGACAAAAAATACACCGAACCCACAGACATTGCCAACATCCTAGCTGACAGGTTCAGCGCAAACTTCTCCTCCCCCTCCCCACCAAAAGGGCAAATATCTATCCCAGCAGAGTGCTGCCCCCCTGACATCTCAGATGCTCAGGTAAGAGCCGCCCTCTCCAAAGCAAAAAACACAGCATCAATGGGACCAGATGGTGTCCTGGGCTGCATCCTACATGAACTCCAAGAAGAGCTAAACCCAAACATAAAACTACTGTTTAATTTCAGCCTTACTACAGGATATGTGCCCAAAGAGTGGCGTACAGCAACAGTGGTCCCTCTCCATAAAAGTGGTGCTACAACGGATCCTGGAAACTATCGCCCCATAAGCCTGACTAGCTTGGTCTGCAAAGCTATGGAAAGGATCATCATGGACCTCATAAATAAAGATATTGGGGACCTACAGACACTGATTCCTACCCAGTTTGGCTTTGTTAAGGGCAGATCCTGCCTCTTAAACCTGGTTGATTTCTTTGAAACAGTCACCAAGGCCATTGACGAGGGGAAGGTGGTCCACACAGCCTACCTGGACCTTGCAAAAGCCTTCAATACAATACCCCACTCTGGCATTATAGATAAGCTCACCAGCTTAAATATAAACCCCTATGTCACAAGATGGATTGCAAACTGTCTCAAGGACAGAACCCACATGGTTAGAATTGCTGGAGCCATGTCAGACTCCAAACCAGTTACAAGTGGTGTCCCACAAGGCTCAGTCCTGGGACCTCTCTTGTTCAGTATATATTTCTCGGAGGTACAGGCCAACACGGAAGGACTGTGGCTGACCAAGTTTGCAGATGACTGCAAACTGGGCACCATAATCGACTCTCCAGCCGACACAAGCATCCTCCAAAAGGGCCTCATAGAAACAGACAATTGGTGCCAGAGCCATGGACTCAAGCTAAATGCCAAAAAGTGTATAGTCATCTCCTTTGGCAAAAACAAAGTGCCCACAAATTACCACATAGGTGGTAATCCATTAAGTACAGAAGAAGTAATTAGGGACCTGGGGACCCAAGTTGATAGAAATCTCTCATTTGACAACCACGTGGCCAAAGTGGTTAGAAAAACATTTTATATAGCTCACCTAATCATGAAGGGATTCACATCTAGATCAGGGGAGGTCATCGTGCCTCTTTACTCATCCCTCATCAGGCTCCTAATTGAGTACAATGCCCCTTTTGGGATGTACCTTACCAGACACCTGCAGCAACTGGAAAGACCCCAAAAGTACCTCACCAAGAGGAACAAAGGGCTCAAACAGATGCCATATGCTGCCCGGTTAAAGAAACTCCAGCTCTACTCAGTGGCATACCACCTGTTCAGAGGCGATCTGTGCCTGATGTATAAAGCCATGTCCAACCCGGAATTAATGGACATGCTGCACCTCAGAAAATCCAAATCCCATCAAGCTACGCACTCGAGAGACTTGAACCTCAGCACTGAAATAAATAGGACATGCTGGAGGGACAGATTTATAACCCAGAGGCTCCCTTCACTCTGGAATAAAATCCCAGTCCAGGTTAGGCAGAGTCCCTCACTGACTCTCTTCAAGAGGAATCTTGATGAGTGGATGGGAGATCGTAGGTTTACCTCGGGTATCACTTCTGTGTCACTGTTAGACAGAGGCACAGTATGCTAACCTCGTAAGAGGGCATAGCAAAATAAATTTAAAATGGGTGGTGAAAGCCAAACACATTCCAGCTAGGCTTATAAATGCCCTAGGGCAGATAGCCTAGTATGAACCTATGAACCTATGAAAAAGCAGGGTAAGGACTGCCACTCCACTAATATACCAGGGACAGGCATGGGGCTTCAGGTAGTGGGCATCTGAAGTGTCCCATACCTGTGCTGGCTACCCACTCAGACTGCTGGTAGCAGCAATGACTCCATATTGCATTCAATGCCAGCACTCTGCCGTACCTCTGCCTTTTTCATTTACATGCGTCCTTTAGGCAATGGCCATAAGGAGTGAAAAGGGGTAGGTAATTTAAACCCTCTTGCCCTGACCTACATACATTTACTGCCCTAACCTACATACATTTACTACACCTGAAGGGAGGGAGACTGCGTGGAGAGCTACACCAAGACAACATGTGAAAAGACTGACCCAGGCTTTGTCTTTTTGCATGTGTCCTTTCCTGGAGGGAAACATTGCATCACAGTGGCAGCCCCATTCAGCAATGTATCTAAGGGATGAGGGACACACACACACACACACACACACACACACACACACACACACACACACACACACACACACACACACACACACACACACACACACACACACACACACACACACACACACACACACACACACACACACACACACACACACACACACACAGGTTTTACATTAGCATGTTCTAATACATGTTAGTGTGGAGTGCAGAGGCATTCATTATCATTCAGTAGAAATACTATATCATTATAATTCAGTCAAAATAGTATAACACTTGGATGTTACTGAGCCCTTCCTCCTACCACCTAATTTCCACCCATGACTGACAAAGTTTGGAAACACATGCCCAACTACTGAGTATAAGTAGAAGTACAGTAACAGAAGTAGAAATGCCAAACATATCTGGTTCATCCATGTAAGAATTAGTCACAAAAGTAATAATTCCAGTTATCTGACCATCACTCTGGTTACAATAAGCCCCATCAGTTTTCCTCAATGCAGTATGTGCATATTGTTAACAGATAAATTATTCTTGAAAGCTGGATACATAAACAAAAAAATATAATAACCATCACTGAAACATGAGCTATAGATACTTGTTACACTGTATCTGTATTAAGATCTTCAGCAGTCTGACCATGTATGCACAAGCACTTCCCGGGTACACAAATGAATTATTTCCCCTACCAACATCTTAATTACTACATGTTATACACATGTCCCTAAATGAAAGATTCACCCAAATGAACCCTTCAGGAAAATGCTGAGATACGCACAATCACCAAAATTAGATATACATATATATATATATATATATATATATATATATATATATGCGTGTGAACAATGTATATATGTTCATAGGTTCGTACTAGGCTATCTGCCCTAAGACATTTATAAGCCTAGCCAGAGTGTATGTGGCTTACACCACCCCTTAGCATGAGAATACTACGCCCTTTTTGGGTTTAGTTTACTATGCCTCTGTCTAGTAGTGACACAGAGATGACCTCCGGGGTAAACCTACGATCTCCCATCCACTCGTCGAGATTTCTCTTGAATATAGGTTCATAGGTTCGAGAAGGGGAGTGGTGGGACTCGAACCATGAATACCTCCTCTTTGTGCATATACTCTACCATTACGCTATTGCAATTTTTTTTTTTTTTTTTTGTGCAAGTACATTATGTACATACATATATATCCATATACGCACACACACACAGACACACACACACAAACACACACATATATATATATATATATATATATATATATATCTATATGGGATCCATACGTATCCCCGAAAGGCAACATCACCAAAACAGATTCGGCTGGGCATACTTGCGCAAAAGTGCTTTTCACAGAAGAAGCACTTTAGCGTAAGTATGCCTGTTGTGGAGATTGCACTACAGTGGGGATAAGGGAAAATTCCCTTTTCTCTACTGTAGTGCAACCTCAGAGTGAGAATATTAAAGTCGGGGGGGTGAGGGGGATGCAGGGGGGCTTGCCCCCTGCAAAAACGTAAATGTAATGTATTTTTTTAACACACTTTAACGAAAGCACTTTCGGTGATTGTGGATTCGGACTATTGAACTTTTGTTCAATAGTCCTAGATCCATATATATATATATATATATATATATATATATATATATATATATATATATATATATATATGTGTGTGTGTGTGTGTGTGTGTATATACATATACAGGAAGAAATAAATTGGGTTTTGGAGGGTAGGCAGTTGATGAAGAATGAGGGGGGTATCTTGCAATGACTCTAAGCAGAGAAAAAAACACAAACTGGCTTGTACATTCATCAAAGTGATAACGACTTCTTCTTATGTGAATAACAGTGACAGCAGCTGAGGCTTTTCCCAGAAAAGTGATAATGACTAACTGCTATATTGTAACTGCACGTATTGCTAATGTGATAATGACTAACTGCTATATTGTAACTGCACGTATTGCTAATGTGATAATGACCTTCCTTTCATTACTGCAAAAGTATGCATGCTGAGACACAGGTGATAATTGCTGCACATAACCTGTTGAGTAGGCATTAATTATATTACATTGTGCAGCTGTTATGCAACACAGACTCAATATCATCAGTAAGGAGAAGACCTGAGTCATTCAGTCAAATAGTATAACACTTAGATATTACTGAGGCCTTCCTCCCACCTAAATTCAACACATGACTGACAAAGCCAGGATAAATGCACAAAGAATATGGTAGCTACATGCTGTCAGTAGTCACCTAGTGATAACATTTATCTCAGTCAAGCAGTATAATCACAAATAGAATAATACAAGCAGAAGGGATTTCTTGTCTTCTGTGCTGTACTCTAAGTAATGTAACCCGATGTAATTTGCAGACTGACTTTCTCTATGACCCCAGTAAGCCCTCCAGTTGTTGGCATTCTGTATGCACAGGCACCAAAATTACACAAATTGGCCCAGCAGTCACTTCAGCAGTGAGGCCATATATGCACAAGCACTTCCCTCATACACAATAAATTATTTCCCCAACAGCACTGACTTAGACAATGTACAGGCCAAATTCTTCTGTGATGGCGAGGTGTATGGTGTTTTGCTCAAATAAATAAAATCATACTTTTTCTATATAGAATTTGGGCTTTTATGACTGTCAGTGATAACTCATTCTGCCTCAAAATTTTTTATTTTATTTTTTATGTCATAACCCTGACTACGACACAGGTAAATGAAGTTCAACTTATGGCTCAGCACAGGAAGAAGCAGCCCCCCCCCCCCCTCAAAGAAGCTGGCAACCTCAAAGAAGTTTGTCAAAATATCTTGTGAAGCATATGTTCACAGTGTTCCTTACTTTAATGTTAGTATTGCAAATTGGTAAAATAAACTTTTTATTTTTAAGTTTAAAAGATATTCAAATAACAATTTCTCAATATTATCTTTTGATGAATTATTTAAAAATTGAATCTTCCCAGTATGCTGCATCTTGAAGTGAAGCAGTTTCCTGTTGTGCTATACACATTAAATGAAAATTAGGAGGACATTTAACCAGCACCATACTGTAGAGGAGTAAAGAACTGACAACAGTGCAAGGGATACAGGTTTGATTACCAGACCTGGCATTAGTGCAACTAGCAGGGGAAGACAGTCATGGTGGTTATGGGAGACGAGGAAGGAGGGGTATAGTCACAGGGCACACACTACACTAGATTTCCCTGGTGGAGGCCAGGAAAATAGACACATCTTGCTTCCTAGAGTGTGAGGGATGACATGCCAATGCCATTGTCCTTGTAGAGAGAGGAGCAGATAGGTGCTGCCAGCCCATTAAAGGTTCCATCCATGCGATACTACTGTGGACATGTTGAGTGGGAGAAAAGAAGGAAAGACACATGCAGAGCAATATGACAAGGACTAGGGATGCCTTGCTTGCCATATCAGTCTCAACTCTGCTCAGAGTAAGTCTATGGGAGGTCAGAAGGGGTACAAAAATAGGAAAACAAAGAGAGACACTGGATCCACTTCTGGCCAGGTAGAAGGTACAAAAAGAATAAAAAAAATAGGAGACTATATTCATATAGATAACTAACTATGAATTTATGTTCTGTGTCTGCACTACTTTTTTAACAAAAATGGTACTATCGTATATTATGAGTTAATGCAAGTCATTATGAACAAAAAGTGGGATTAAAAGACAATCTACAGACTGTTCACCAGCCCTAGTAGAGACGCAATCTTTCCTAACCAAAAAGAAACTTTCAGGGTTCATAAAAAGGATCACACATCTGTTAGACCAAACTTTGTTTCTTTTGTGACCTGAGTCCTACAGTAAATTAATGGTACTCAGGAGTGGAGTGTTGCAACATGAATATGGAATAGCAAAACAATATCCAAACTCTACAGTTATAAAAGGCGCCGGAGGTACTTGCTGAGAGGAGTATTCATGCTGATGTATGCATGACATTTCTGGTTCTACACCCATACAGGAAATTGAGCAAGAACTGGTTAGACTGACATGAGGTGAGGTTATAATATTTAGACATACACAACAAAAGTATAGCAGACTATGCATTCTTCTTGCAAGGGGGAATCAAGGTGATGTGAGCAGTTATAGTCATAAGGACTGCAAATCTATCTACCAGTTATAACTACATAATAAATCAGTGCAAATAGTACTTTACAGGGGGGGGGGTTCGTTAGAATGTAGGAGGACATGGGATGCTGCATGTTCTCTTCATGAATACTGCATAATGTACTGTGCTGAGGGAGTCAGAATGACAACGATGTTCAACAGGGCAGCCCTAATTGCCCATCATCTCATTAACAGTGCACGTGGTACCGTGCACAGAAATCATTACCCTTACAATGAGGATGAAGAAGTGGGCAGAATGTATGCTCCCATAGTGCACAAGGTTCTGTACAGAAGTGCACTTTCAGTTTCAGTGAGGTATGAAGTTGGGATGTACTGTATTTCATTATCACAAGTCCTGAGCAGTTGTTGTACTGTGAGGGATGCATGTAAAACAAATATGTCCAGGAGAGCAGCGCAGTATATTTTCCTCACAAGCAACATATAGAGATCTGTGCAGAAAGCAGTTACAGTTATGAATTGAACAGGAGAACAGGAATGTGTATCATAATCATAAACAGTGCACAACATGAAGGCCATGATGGTTACTAGAAAAATGAATAGGCATAATAGGGCATCACTGTGTACCTTCCTTATGAGTTCTGCATGAACTGTTCAGGTGGTAGATTGCAATTTTATGAATGTGCACAGACGTGTACTGAACTTCAGGTAACCCCTGCATCTCCCTGTAGTAAACGTGCATGGCTAACATTTGGTAGATGCACATCTGCAGAACACTCTAAACATTCCGTGTTATACCACCTGTGTGTATATAACAGCCATTTGGAAACCTATTGTACAAAACTAATAGCTGCACAGTTTCTATAACAAGGAGAAATAACAGAAAACATTTCTTACAAAGCCTATAGAACACACCCAGCTGTTTCCATAAACATTTTTGAAAAGGAATGAAGAGGAAAAAAGGTCTGTTCCCAGGCCAAAAAAGTCTAATTCCATCCCTATAATTTTCCAGAAAAAAATCAAACACTTATTGGCTCTATTTTATTTTTTGCAATACAGATATCCCAGAACACATGCCAAAGAACTTGGAGAAAGTATTAGGCTGTTACCCTTTTATAATGGAGAACCTTTCCAGTCTCTAAAAGAGTTCTGACTTATTTCTATACTTTCTACTCTTTCAAAAGTAGTGGAGACTACATAATAAACAACTGAGCACTTATACATGGCTTTTGGTTAAATGCAGAAGTAATACTCTTCTGCTGACAAACACTGAGAAATTAAACAAAGAACTCAAAAAGGGACAGTTTCTTAATTTAATTGAAGTGTCTTTTTACTGACACTAAAATCGCCCATTTCTTCTTATGAAATTGCTTATTTCTAGTGAAGCCCACACACCTTACATATGTATGCTGACAATCCCCGATTTTCAGAGATTCAACAGACTTCAGAAATGACCAAAGAACACAGTGCAGTATCTTATTCCACCAGTTATAATAACGCAAATGTTACACTTAATTTACATGCACATCAGTCTCAACAGTACACACTAAAATGTTTGGTTAAACGACAGGAAAACAAACTGCAAATGAAAGTGTCAAAATCCTACAACCCTATTTCTCAGACATTAGCTTCCCAACTTATATAAGCATAGCTGCACAACAGGATTTACGGTAGTTTAAATGCTATGCATCTTAATGTAAAAATGGGGAAAAAGTTTTGTAAAATGATCACCGCAGTGAACATGCACTTCTAAAAGCAAATAAGATAAAAATAAGGAACTTGGGCAATACCTCCAAGAAACGTCCCATACTTTGATATACAAGCTATTGCAATGTCTAAGGGACTATGACCATTACTTGTTACATTCCTCTGCCTTCACTACAATGGTATACAAATGAGTGCATCAGTGTTTTGCACAACAGGACAGTTAAAAGGCAAACATATCTGTAAAAAAAAGAGAGAGAGTCTTGTCTTTATAGCACAACAGTAGCTCCTCACGAAACAGGATAGTACTCCCTCAAAAAATAGACATGTCCTGCAACTTTGCTGAAAGGAATAGTTCCCAAAGACGTCCAGCATTGCATTTCTATTGGCTACAGAAGTGCACAATGCTGCATAGCTAACTAACGGGGCATTTCCTGGCTGAAAGGACTGAAGGAAGGTGGTTTGTGGGTGGCCCTTTGCTAGAAACAGGAGCCGTTCCTGCGCCCATACAATTGGTACAGCTCTGCAAGAGTATTATTTTGTTTTAGTCAAAAGACAAGGAAGAAAAACATTTTACAAAGGAGGAAGTAAGTGCAGAAACATGCAGTCTTACCTAGCAAAATGGTGAGTGGGACACTCCAGATACAAAAACAGCAAAATTTTACATAAAGTAAGCAGAAAATTGCAGATTCTGGGACAGGTGCTCCCTTTATCCTACACAAAGTACTCATTGGTGACAAAAAATAAAAAAGTGTTCTCAAAGCTGCATCTTTGACACTCTCCCTTTAACTTCTACCTACAATCCACTGGAGCCATACATTCCAGTCTAGAAGGACGTCATGACACTACCACAAATCGCTCTTCATGACTGGCTAGTAGATAAATGAAGGCCGAGAGAACAAAGACAAACTCAGGGACAGTTTATTGCTGTCATAAAGTTGGTAGACTACTATATTTCACATAAAAACACAGTCTTTGATCCGAGAGGCAGGGTGGGCTAGGTAGCTAAACAGCAGAATGACAATTTGGATTGATTGCAAGGTATTACAGGACCCAAGTCTCTGCAATGACACTTACCTTATTGCAGATGTAAAGGAAGATCTCTGTTACAGCTGTATGGCACTTGCAAGCCAATTTTCTTGTAAACTTTCAATATAAACCTGATGTTACCCGACGCTGAAAATTAAGTTGAGAAGGTACCTGACAAAGTTCAGGTACTTTTTCAACTTAATTTTTAACAGTGAAGCAAAAACTTTACTGCAAAGTTACTGGTGCTTGTGGAAGGCACTCAGGTGGAACAGCATAGATTTTCAAGCGTCTCAGAGAGCGCTTGGCTGTAAGCACAAAGGTGCCCTGAGAAGGTACTCTGGGTTAATGAGTTAAGACCAAAAATGACATTGAGGCGCAGACCCCCCCCTCTCAGTGAGGCAGAGAACACAATAATAGTGGATGTGCTCCATCAACATGGTGCTTTTATTCTTGGGAGGGGTTGTCCCAATATGCCAGATAGGCTGAGACTATGGCAACAGATCATTGCTAACATAAATGTTGTGGGTGGCCACGGCCATACTTTTGAGCAGGTGTGCCACAGGGCCACTGACATGCTCACATCTGCATGGAGGCATGCAGCTGCTGCTGTCCAAGAGCAGAGGGTAATCAGGGGTGGGCTTGCTGCAGAACCACCTTTCACCCCCCAATGAGAAATTCCTGCTGAATTTTCTGCAACAAGAAAAGTCACAACATAGTGGCCCACAATATGTGATTAATGTGGGTGCATGTCCTTCTCAGTCCATGGAAGAGTCTCCAGGTAGGCTTTTTAATATGACCATTTCAATACTGTTGTATAGTAAAACAATTGAAGTAAAAGTTACTTCTGTGTCACATTTGTTTTTTCTTTTTGTTTTTTTTTGTGTTTTTTTGGTGGGGATTGAATATTAGTACTGTGATAAGCTCAGTTTGGAGTTGGCAGCCATGTTCTTGTTGAAGTAACACACCATGCTGATTGAGAACAATACTTGTAGTAACCCCATCTTACTGTTAAATGTGATGATGCTGTCCTTACCTTTTGCTTAACTTTTTTCAGAACTGTCAGGAATAGAGCAACATTGGCCTCCTGCAGATGGTAACCCAAATTAAGTTATTTTAGTACTGAATATTAATATCTACAGATATAATGTGTCATTTTAGGCCTGTTGTGTGTATTGCTGTACTGTTGGTAATAGTGGTGGCACTGTTAGTTGTTTAGCATATATTGCACCATAGTAGTGTGGGTATTAATGTAAATATATGCCTGTGTTTCTCCCTTTTTATCACAGCTGATCATGACAGTGGGAGTGTGGGCCTTGTGCCACCTAATGTCAGTGTCTCATTAGATACTCATGATGATGGTGGTGAAACTAAGGCACAGTTGGATGGGTGCCATAGTTGAATTTGCCACAGAGGTTGACATCCAACCACCCCCTTATTTTTCCCTGGACACAGCCAGTTGGTCTATGCCTACTCAGCCCACAGAGCCCACTGATGTAGGACAGGTGGAGGGTGCTGATATTGAGCAGGGAAGTGTGACTAATGCAGCTTCACTGCCTGTTGAGTCTTTTGTAGCCAAAGTGTTGGTGAGGTGCCATGCAGGAAGGTTGATAGGGGTGCTCGGAGGGGGCCTGCTGTCCATACTCCACCTGTTTCAGGTGTGTTTTCCCATGTCACACAATGTATGTTTATGGCTATCATAGAGGAAAAGGCAAATTAAGAAATATCCTCCAGACAAATGCAAAGTGTTGTGGATATAGCATAATCTGACATGAGTGACTGCCTCCACCATGGCACCGATTCCCTGGATCAGATGAATGACATGTTGGAATGAGGGGTGTCTGTGATGGAATGAGCAGTGTCTGTGATGGAATGTCTTCTGAGAGGGGAACAGCATGCTAGTGGGCATAGGTCAGCCACAATATTTGCTGATAGCCAACATGACCATTCCCGATCATGCTCCTGTAGTGTCAGTACTTCTGCTTGTCCATTGGTGAGTGTGCCATCCACACCCAGATGTGGCAGGCCATGGGGTCATGCTCTTGGGCATTCCAATGAAGGGACCACATCCAGCAGACATTAGTCATGCTCAGATAGCAGCATTCCATCTGACTTTGGGTGTGAAGGTGCCAGTGCAACTCCTGGCAGAGACAGTTATCATGGCTGCCACCTCTACTATGCACATCGCACACCTGTCCAACATACCAAGACATAGAGCTAGCACCGAGCTTGGCTATGTTCATGCAGACTCTCACTCGCCACTTTCACATGGAAGACCCCTACAGACAAACACACAGCCTGCCTGCTTCACTTTCTCCCTCACACACACACTCACCGACCTTTTGTGTCAACCTAGGCCTCCTGCCCCCCTCCCAACACCCTGTGCAAGTGATGATACTGCACCATATACCTGTTTTCTCTCTTTTGGATTTAGGGATACAAAAGCTTTTTGTCTGATGCACAGGGTGCATATCTACATTAATGCCTAGTTTATCTGCATTTGTGTTATTGAACTGATAATTGTACCTGTCAGTTATATTTGCCTTCCAAATGATACAGTGGATAGCATCATCATGTCAGTACTTTCTAGTGTATTTTCTTGTAAGGTTTGTGAAGTCAGCAACTGCAATGTGTTTCATTACTTTATAACTTTTCTCTTTAATGTTTTCCAGTACATACATATGGTGCACATCATAAGACATGCCATCACATGCAGATCTCAGAATTGTATGACAGCACTGTAGTCAAACTTATCAGAACAGTAATACAGTATAATGCTCTCTTTTGCGTAAATCTCACCAGACACATGCAGCAGCTGAGAAAAGACAATAAAACTGGAACCAGTCAACTGCGTAACCAAAAATACAGTCTGTTTCCACAAGCACAGACCCGAAGCACTGACACTCGTAAAGTTAAAATAAAATCACTCTCCTTTATTAAAACACAATTGTTAAGCGCTTTCATCTAAAACACTTAGACTTCTTCAGAATTACGTGCAGCAGCTGGACAGACCATAGGGCTTTCTCATCAAGACAACACAGAGCCTACTAACCATGATATGATGCATGTGGGCAAATTATAAGACATGATACTGTCATCTGTCTGATATAGCATTACATTGTAACTGTTATTCTAAGCCAATTACATTTGGTTTAAGCAGTTGATCTTCATGCCACTTGTCTTACATTAAGAAGGCTTGTAGTCTATACTCTTGTGGGAGGAGAGGGTAGCCTGTGCCCTTCTGAGCTGGAAATTGCTGGTTGATACTTATTGTGGCTGTTGTTGTTGTAAGTCTCTTTGTTATTGTTTAAGCCTTTCCTCCAAACTAGATATTTTACATTAGGAATATTTGTGGAGCAGACTCTTGTGGCAGGGTTGGATAACCCATACTCTTCTAAGCTAGGAATTACTGGTTGAAGACTTATTGTGTCTGTTATTCTGAAAGAGCCTTAGTTCTGGTTAAGCACTTGGGTTGCAGACGACATATTTCACACTAGGAAGGTTTGTTGTCTATGCTCTTATTGGTGTATTCTACTGGATTGTTGCTTTATTTAGACTGTTTGTTCTTCTGTTGTGACTGCAATTTTTTGCACTTTGGATTTCTTGTACTTTTGCATTTTATAGCATAGGTTTGATTCAAGCATGCTGTCTATGCTCTTATTGGTGTATTCTACAGAATTGTTGCTTTATTTAGACTGTTTGTTCTTCTGTTGTGACTGCAATTTTTTGCACTTTGGATTTCTTGTACTTCTGCATTTTATAGCATAGGTTTGATTTAGGCATGCTGAATCTAGACTGTTTGGTATCACCGGGTATTAAGAAGACCCCCTGCACCCTTGTGGCAGAACTGTGCAGCAAGAACCCATCTGAGTTGGGGATTGCTAGAATAAGGCTCACTGTTAGCCTTTAACAAACTTGATAACCAGTCCAACAATATCCAAGTAACCACGAATACACGATGTTCCACCAAAAGTTTTATTAACAACAAGGCACAGCCTGAACCAACACTGACCTAGGTTTCATCCTGTTGACTTCCTTTTGGTGGAACATCGTGTATTCGTGGTTACTTGGTCACTGTTAGCCTTTCCCTTTGTTTACTTGTTTAAAATAGTTTACCTTCATTAGTATTCCAGAGGTGTGTTTTTTAGGGTTTGCACTCAGTTTACCATAGCTGCTCAGACCTTGCACTGCTGTCGTGTGAGCAACTCAGATGTGTATTGTGAAACATTCACACATTTTTGTAACCCTAGCCCTCCATAGAATTGTCACATTTTGTTAGTCTTACACCAAAACCTGGTCCATCTAGCCCATTCCCCATTAGTTAGCACAGTATATACCTACAGTATATACCTTCCATAATGGAAGACAGTTTTCCACCATTTCTCCAGGCAGCCTGATTTACATGGGTATCCTGAGGCAACAGAGCAATTGCCTCATGTATACTGACAACCAAGTACTGCTCAAACAAACTAATACAACATAGGAGAGCTGTATCTATACTTTGAATTTTGAATCAATTCTCTTGCATAACAACAAACCAGATATTAAACATGTTGTCAGCACACACAGTTCACCTCCTGCACATAAGCTTACAACACATAAGCCCACATATACAGAGGTACTCACTAGAAACCTAACTAAAGATTGGAGACTTCTCAAGTGCAAACCTACTGCACAGAGTGCAGACCCAACATAATCCACTATACACAATAATACACACCAGTGCCTCAGCCAATAAGCCCCTCAGGCAAAACACCTCAAAACCAAATGTCTTGCTCAGAAGCAACTACATAGTGGGACACACAAATGCCCTCCCCCCTGCCAGATTGGACAAAGTGAAGGTCACAGACAGCTACCTGTCAGGTGCCTGGATCCATCAGATTACACACGCACTCAAGTCTCTCAACAACAAGTACTGTTATGGCTCTGTCCTAGTCCATGTTGCAGTTAATACCTGGAGACATACCTCACTGTACTTTACAAAAGTGCTTGCCTCCCCCATAGTGGCCTTTTTAGACAATGTCAGAACAGCTAAAGTCCCATGTAAAATAATCCACTAGAGACAAACTGAAGGTTATGTTACTTAATACAAGGAGTGTAAATCAGAAACTGCACTAACTGGAAGAACTCCTTTGGCCATGCAAGGGTATAATGCCTTCCACATATTTACACATCAGATCAAGCATGAAAAACACAAATACAGAAGTGTATTCATCTTCATTAAAGACAAATATACCACAAGACTGGTCAAAGAGTATGACTCTGAAGTGCTACTCCTAATCCAACTGACTGTCTGTAAAACCCTCTTCTATATCACTGTTAGTACAGGTCCCACGCAATGAACCACGAGTGCCACTCTTCCTACATGGACCTACTTGAGTCACTCACTAGACAGTCAAACAACTTGATGTAGGATTTCAACTATCCTTCCAGCAATTTGGAATCCTATATGTGCACAAACACACTCAACCTAAGGCTCCTGGACTTTGCTAATATACATGCTGTGTAATAGATAGTCCGCACTCCCACAATGTGCTTGAATGTCCTAGACTTAGTACTGATCAACATATTGGTTCTTTGCACTAACCCCTGGGTGTTGTTCACCCTGCTCAGGTCAGATCAAAATTCAGTCTTGTTCACATACACATACACAATCATACCCAAAACTCCTTCAAGAGCTGAAAGGATGAAACATTTACCCAAAGCAAACTATAGGCTTGTAACTGATGCCATAAAGAGTTGCATATCCCCTGCTACCACTGTCAACAATGACTGCTATACAGAGGTGTACAAAAATGGCTTGTATAAGCACTTATAGAAATGTACAGAGTCAGCTGAACATGAACGGATCAAAACAGGTTCCTCCCAGAAAATAAGCCACCATGGTGGGCATCAAACATACATATGCTATACCTCATCTAAGAACAAGAAGAATCTTACTCAGCAGAGGAGGGACACCATTTACAACTTTAACAAGAAAATGAGCTATCTTGAAAAGTCCTCTAAAGCCACGTACAAACCTAAAGTAGCATCCCTAGATAAAGAAAATCAGGAGGCATTCTTTAGCTACATCAAAAATCTAAAAGTGAAGGCCCAGCCTTGTGCTGAACTAGTAGTGGACAGTACCACTCATACTGACCCTGAGGACATCTCCAAACAGCTACCAGACAGTTTGGGCCAAATTACACCCCCGTCCCCACCAGACATACCTCAAAGCATACTTGTCACCAGTCCTCTACCTAGTAACCTCCTGTGCACCTAAGGTGATGTTTGCCTGGACTCCGGGCCATTGTCTGATCCTGGCCTGGTGGGATGGTTTTATACACCATAATCTGATATAGCTGATTACATCAGCATTGTCTGTTGAACATGTGGTAGTACATCAGCATTGTCTCTTAAGCATATGGTGGTGTAAAAGGATCTCTGTAATGACAAGTAACATCTGTCTCACATGTGCACAAACGCACACACACACACACACACACACACACACACACACACACACACACACACAAACGCAGTTGACTGAAGTGAGAATAAAACCCCTACTTTATCTAACTCACACTACAGAACACAATACTATATGCAAGTGCCATAGCACAAGTCTGACTTTTATATGTCTGCAAGTCAACTTATAGTGGATGATATCAGCAGGCCATGTGGGAGACAAGAGGTTGGGAGGGCTTCATGAAATGGATGTGTAGGCTTCTGCAAGTATGAAAAGACTAGCAAGTCATGTCATCGGGAAGGTAACTGTAGGATAGCGCATGTACTCTGCTGAATGAAGAGACACACACACATACACAGTTAACTGCAGTGAGAACAGAACCCCTACCTATCTAATATACAGATGATAGAACTCAATACTTTAAGCAAGTGCCATGACACAAGACTGACTTGTACACGGCTGCAGGTGAGCTTATGGTAGATGACATTAGCAGTCCTTGTGGGGAACAACAGGTTGTAAGGCCTGTGCAGGCACATAGATTCATAAGTTCATATCTGGCCAGTAGCCTAACTGCATAATGTAAAAGGTATGTAGAAGCCTAGCTGTATAAAATACAAGTACCCTTATTGACCATTGTGGGATGTTTGAGTTTAGTAGAGGAAGGTTGTCAGCACCACTGACTTGTCCTGTCCGTGAGGGAGCACACATTATATATTACACTGTGTAGTGTGGCTGATATATGCCTGCAAAAATATTGAGCTCCCAGGGTTATATTGCTTGGGGACGTGGACAACACATACATGTATTGTGAAGATATGATGGATCCTGAGAATGCCCCCTGAAAAACTGTTCATATGTAGAGAACATTAGCTGAATTTGGACTGTCACATCCACAGAGAGAGGTGACAAAAATGTAATCATGTATAGCTAATTGGACTGAATTAAATGTGTCAAGTAGACACGTTTGTGACATGGAGAGATATGTATGGGATGATTTATTTTTTGGCACATGTGCCCTTTTTATTACTGGGAGAGAGAGAGAGAGAGAGAGAGAGGAGTGTTGGGGAAGGTATGTAGATATGTCTGGGGCATGTACATTGCCAAGGTAAAGATGCAATTGCTGACAGGCAGGACATACAAGACAAGACAAAGTGACAGTGAAGAACACAAGAGGTGAGTGAACACCATGGTTGGGGTGGTGGTGTGGATATCTCAAACCAATGGACATCAAGCTGGGTGACAGTGAGTATCGAGTCCTCATCCCCTAGACTATCATCGTTGTCACCTCACTGAGCCGATGGTTGCAGTATCTGACATCTGCATTTCCTTGTGTTATTCAGTACAATGATGAAGAGCAGTGTCTCCATCTGGCATAGTTGTGCACCCACAGTGTGGCACACACACTCCTATGCACCATTCCTGGCAGTTCTTCTTGGGTGATAAAATCATACCCTATGCCACTGCTCCCAAAGGGAACCACAAGCCTGTGCTCTGGGGCAGAAGTACATTAGCAGCCAGGTAGTGCAGGGGCATAAGGAAACATGCTGCCAGGTTGCAGTTCAGAAATGCTGGGCCTTGGTGGAGTGGGAACAGGTGGATCCCATGGGCCAGGCATACCCTGCTGTACTGTGGATGGGAATACAAAAAAAAAAAAAAGAAAATAAGGGTTGGGGTGAGAGATTGCAAGTTGTCTTATTTTCTTGTTTAGGCTGAGGAGGGTGGTCTTCCAGTTCTGGGTTCTCACTTTTATATTTGTAGACAGCAGTTTCTTTTACTTACTGTATAACCTGATAATGACATACATGTGTCTGTCCAGAACAAGATAACAGTATCCCACAGGCTGCTGTAAAAGGCTTACTGTAATATCCAGCAACAGCTCAGACACAATCACATCCCCCGTTTGACTGCAGTGAGAATAGAACCCCTAACTAAGCATGCAGAGTATAGAACACAGTACTCAATGCAAGCACCACAGCTAAAGTCTAACTTGGAGTGTGACAGACAACACTTTTTAAATGATGAATCAGCATTGTCTGTTGAGGACAAGATAACAGTGTCCCAAAGACTGCCGAAAAAGGCTCACTGCAAATTCCAGCAACAAGTCATGCACGTGCACACACACACACACACACACACACACACACACACACACACACACACACACATGCGCACATACACACACACACACACACACACACACACACACACACACACACACACACACACACACACACACACACACCAACCCCCCATTTGACTACAGTGAGAAAAGAACCCTTACCTATCTAAATACACAGACTACAGAACATAATACTTAATGCAAGTGCCAAAGCTCAAGTTTTACTTGAAGTATGCGAGACAACACTTGATAGTTGTTGACGTTAGCAGTGTCTGTTGAGAAAAAGATAGCAGTGTCCCACAGGCTGCTGTAAAAGGCTCACTGTAAAGTCCAGCAACAGGTCTCTCTCTCTCTCTCTCTCTCACACACACACACACACACACACACACACACACACACACACACACACACACACACACACACACACCATCCCATTTGACTGCATTGAGAATAGAACCCCTACCTAAGTGCACACACTACAGAACACATGAATTAATGCAAGCACCATGACACATGTCTGATTTTGACAGGACTGCATGTGTATGTATAGTAGATGACCTCAGAAAGCCATGTGGGAGACAAGAGGTTGTGAAGCCTGTATGAAACTGAAGTGTAGGCTAGTGCATGTCTCAGAAAAATGGAAGACATGGCACAAGTCTGATTTTGGCAGGACTGCAGGTGAATGTATAGAAGATGACATTGATGGGCCATATGGAGACAAAAAATTGAGAGGCCTGCATAGGCACAGTACTTCATAGTGTCATCTGAGGCTAGTAGCCTAATAGCAGCAAGCTGTTTAGAAGCCTAGCTGTGTAGCAACACAGATACCTTTATTGAACATATTTGGCTGTTTAAGTTTTGCAGAGTAAGACTGTAAGCACCACCAAGTAGCCCTGTGCAGACAACATTATGTATAACACTTTGTATTATGGCTGATATATATATATATATATATATATATATATATATATATATATATATATATATATATATATATATATATATATATATATATATATATATATATATATATATGTGTGTGTGTGTGTGTGTGTGTGTGTGTGTGTGTGGAAAAAGTAATAGGACCCTAGGGTTGTAGTGTTTGTTTGGGGGGGAACAAATGAATGCATTGTAAATATATGACATATAGTTATATTGTGCCATTAGTTTGCAATTTTTCCACATGTAGTTTTATTTCACACAAAGGAACTGACAATAAACATCAGTAATAAAATATCAGATATATAATTCCATAGTGCAACTAGAATTGGATTTGCTCAATGGTTACCAATGTGTGCACACATGTGAGATAGGCCTGTTTGTGTGTAAGGAGGCAGTCTGCAAATGCAAGCCACATTGGTAATGTTTCACAGTGCTGCTATACCCCATTCCCATCTGTACTACAGGCTAGCTAGCTATTCACAATGGCTAAGAGCATTGATTTAATGTATCTGTTTTCTATTTTTCGGTGTCCACTTTCTAGTCAATCTTTTTTTTTCTCTATTTCTGCAATGATGCACTTCATGCAAAGAAGATAAGCTTAGTCAAACTGTTTTTCGAGATGCAGCACATATTGCAAAAGTGGAATTAAAAAGTGGACACAGGGGAAAACATATTAAAACTAAGGAACACATATAAGCAAAATCTGTAAAAGCATAGTAAAAATTGATAGCATGCATCACAAATTTCTGCATATGTCAGGATCCGAACCATCACACCAATATAGCTTCAGAAAACAGGCGGGATGCCTTAGACCTCTTTACCACACAAACAGCTTTGCATCAGTGAAATTAAGTCATTCTTCACATAATTAATTGCATCAGAATGTACACTGCTATCAAACCATCAGGTGTGATTTATACATTTAAATTTCATTACTATATTTGGACATAGAGCAGTTAGTGATCACACAACCTGTCATAATTATGCTTACAAATATACAGCTTTGTCTTACCTTTCTGTGTTTCTTGGTCATTTATCACTGCATGTGTAAGCCGTGCAGTGTGTAAGCCATTCCATACCATTGGCCTTAACATGAGAGAGAATATTAACTGGGAATAATATGATATGCAGTTGCCAACAAATGAGGTCCAGGTTGGATGGCACAATGTGCATATACTATTCTTTTCGGGGTAGCATAGCTCAGTTACTGTTATGGCAGGAACAAGTGTACACTTTGTTTTTTTGGGGGGTTGAACAAAGCTCAGTTACTGTTATGACACAAAGAAGTTTGAAGTCTGAAACTGTAATGTGTATCATCACTTTCCAGCTTCTGTCTTTAAAGATTTACCAGTACAAAGGTATGGTCCTAAACTGAGGCCATGCAGGGAACATTAGTATTCTCCAGAGGTATAACTGTGTGAATCTTTCATGCCTGAGGCCTACTAATTATTAATGGACAAATATAAGTAAAATAAGTGTCTGGTGTTACACGTTAAGGTACTTTCTTTATAAATCCACCACTATTTACTTGCTTACTCTACCAAGTTAGGAAATACAAGGATATGCCATAATATTATTAAAGAATACACTCCAGGTTAAGGACTTACCTTGCAAATGCAGCAGTTGACACACCTTTAGTTCAGGGCTGATTCTGTCTGATGTAAGCAGTACACAGCCAATACAGGGGGAGGTAAAGGCTGTGTGAGTTGCCTGGCATCAATTTTACTATATGTATGTGATAGCAGAAAGGTATTAGGTCCCTAGGTGGTCAGTGAATGTACTATGCATCATCTCTTAGCCAAAGTAAGGGCTTACTGAGCATGCCTATTTCTGCCTAAAAGGACAGCAGCTGGGGCTTCTTCCTCTTAGTCCTTCTGCAGCTGTGGCTGTGGTGACTTACACATTGATGGGGGGATGTTGTGTGCCTTCCCTTTGTTGATGCTGCTGTAGCTGTTTCCACATGATCAGATTGTGGAGTGGCACATACTTTGAATATCTGTGTACATGTGACTGAATTATACTGCAGGGCTCCACAGGATATATCTAGGAGCCGATCTGTGACTTCGGAATCCAAAACACATGCTCTGTGATGTTTCTAGTTTGAGCATGCGTCTCATTATGTCATTCTTCTGTGGTTGTGTGTACACTTCTGATGGGAGTCATCACCCAGGGTTCCAGGGTATAGCCAGCATCCTCTAGTAAATGGCCCTGTGGAATGTCCCTGCTAGCAAACATCTAGTACAGCTGTGATGTGTGCCAGATATGGGAATCATGATAACTGCCAGGGCTGCCAGCACCCACATTCAGGATAATTCCCTGAGCATTACACATGATTATTCAGTTGATGGAGTAATATCCCTTGTGGTTAATGTAGATTCTACCCTGATCTCCAGGTGGTGCCTTAATGTAAACACAAGTGCAATCTATGGCACCCGGTACCTCAGGTTAGTGCACTACACGGTAAAACAGTTCCATATTGCTAGCCAACTCTTCAGAGCTATGGGGGGAAAATATGTGGTCACTGGCATGTATGTCACATAGCATCCAAAAATTGGTAGAGGATCCTGGAGGCTGATGCCTGTGACACACCCATCATGACCCCACTTGGTCTTTGAAAAGTATCAGTAGCTAATATTCTAAGGGCTAGATATACCTTAGTTTTCACTTGGATGGTCCCCCCCGCCCAGTTGGCTCATGCTCTGAGTTGAAGGTGGCAGAACTCACAGAGTTCTTGTAATGTGTCCCTGTCCACCCTGTAGCACTCTACAATTTCCAGCTCATATAGCATCTGGAATGTTACCCTGGGCCTGAATACCCATCTCCTTCTCAGCCTAGGCTGATTGTCAGCAACACCAACAACACTGGCTTTGGCCTCTAGCACATTCAGATGTAAAATAGCTGATGCAGCCCCTAGCATTCTGTCAGTTAAAATTTCCTTGTCCCTACTCCAGTTGTATTCAAGTATTGACGAAAACCCAGAATGGAGGCTACATGGATAATTTTTACATTGGTGAACAGCCCTACTGTGTCGGATTTGTTGATTAACATGCAATTCACTTGCTTTTGCTATAATTAGAATCTGTTAAACACACCTGGTGCTTGCTCATTTGTACACTACATGCACACCTCTGCACCATTCTGTGCACCTTCACATAAATATGGTAAGCATAAATAAAACTGATATTTGTTTCATCCGTTCTTGTTATATCACTCAAACATGGACAATAAAAAGTTATGGAAAGGTTGCACACCCTGTAGTCAAACCCAGGACCATCTATATTGCAGCCTAAACACATACATGAGCTGCCACAGGAATAATTACATAACAACCCAGAAAATCTTGCCATTCATTCCTCTGTTTCTCGTGGTTTATCTAAGTGCCATATTGTGCAAAAAATGGGAAAAATTGCAAAGAAAGATAATTAAAATGGAGAAAGGTCCCACATTTTAACAACTGAATAATGAGGATGACACAGAACTTGGGTAGTGTGCACTGCTTGCATACATTTCCACCCTTCATGTTCACCTCTGCAAGTGTAACCTGACACCCCCAAGATGTCATAATTTACTGTTGTCATGCATTCAATATGAACATTGTGGAAGTGCCTAAATGAAATGAACATCCCTACCCGATTACTCTTTTTTGAGATTCAGCAATTCTAATGAGTTTTGACCTCATTTGCATCTTCATCATGCTGAGAGCCTGGAATCCACACAGTTAGCAACTGTGTAGGCAGGGAAACTGCATGGTAGCTAATGTTGTAACAGACAAATACATGTTTTATTAGAATGGGACTGCAATCCATCAGGTGCATAATGCATATGCTTACATTACAATATAATAGTCCGTTTTCAAGACATTTAAATATTTTAGCAGCCTGTATTACATGCATGTATATTCTTCATTTGGTGGTGCGGGGGTGAAGCTGCATTTATGTTACAGCACTTAAAATGTATTTTTATATTTGCTGCTCTGATTTTCTAGCATCCACAATGTGTAATTAGGTAATAGTGTTTATGGTGTTACATGTTAAGGTCAGTTCTGTACAACTTTAAGAGCTTTTACTTGCTCTTATTTCCATGTATACTCTTTTCAAACTGTTGCAGAAAAGAGGAAAATCCCAGGATGCAAAAAACTCCCATAACAGCCTCAGTAAGAAGCTGAGATCCCTCATAAAATCCTCCAAAGCTAGCTACAAAAATAAAGTTGCCAGAGATTCCAAAGACAACCACAAGGCATTCTATAGTTATGTCAAGAATCTAAATGGCAATGCTCACATCTGCTATAAACTACAACAGAATGGCATTAAATATACTGATCCCAAGGATATTGCCAATATCCTGGCAGATCGATTTAATGCCAACTTCACCCCCTCTCACCCCCTAAAGGGCCCATCGCAATACCAAAAGATTGCCATATTTTGGTAATCATGGCCACACAGGTAGAAACCACACTCTCCAAAGCTAAGAATGCAGCATCCATGGGACAGGTGACATCCCGGGCTGTGTATTACATAAACTACAAAATGAATTGACACCTCACCTAAGTATCATGTTTAATCATAGCCTCACCTCAGGCTTCATGCTCACTGAGTGGCGCACAGCTACAGTTATCCTACTCCACAATGGGGGATCAATCTTGGATCCCGGGAACTACCGTCCCATCAGATCTGCAAGGGCATGGAACACATTTTCATGGACCTTATAAACAAAGACATTGACAACCTTCAAACACTGGAACCCACCCAGTTTGGGTTTGTGAAGGGTCGAGCTTGTCTCCTGACCCTGATTGACTTCTTCGAATCAGTCTCCAGAGCTGTGAACGAGGGTAAGGCGGTCCACACAACCTATCTGGATCTCCCATGGTCTTCAACACCATCCCTCACTCTGGGATCATAGATAAACATACTAAGCTGGGCATAAATCCCTACATCACTCAATAGATTGCCAACTGGCTTACTGACAGAACCCAGACTGTAAAAGTAGCTGACTCCAAATCCAGCTCCAGACAAGTGACAAGTGGAGTACCTCTGGGTTCAGTCCTGGGGCTGCTCTTGTCTGGAATCTACTTCTCTGAAATGCAGGCCAACACTAAGGGACTCTGGCTAACAAAGTTCACAGATGACTGCAAACTGGGAGCCATTATTGAATCCCTAAATGATGTGGATATTCTACAAAAGGGCCTTACAGAAACAGATACTTGTTACCAGAGCCACGGGCTCAAGCTTAATGCCAAGAAATGTATAGTTATCCCCTTTAAAAAATCATGTATCCATGAATTACCACATAGGTGGCAGTGCACTAAACACTGAAAGTGTGATGAGTGATTTAGGGACACAGGTGGACAGTGATCTCACCTTCGATAACCACATCACCACAACAGTCAGGAAATCCTTCTATGTGGCACACCTCATCACTAAGGGCTTTTCATCCAGAAAAAAGGAGGTCATTGTCCCACTGTACTCATCCCTCATTAGACCCATTATAGAGTACAATGTCCCATTTGGTATGTACCTCACAAGACTTCTGCAACAGCAGGAAAGGCCACAGAAATACCTCACTAAAAGAATCACATACCTAAAGCAGATGTCCTATGCTGACTGTCTAAAAAGACTCCAGCAATCTCTGCTTAACATACAGGGCCATGTCAAACCCTGAGCTGTTGGACATGCTCCTTTTAAAGAAATCCCAATCCCTCAGAGCAACATGCTCCAGGGATCTAAACCTTGTCATCACAATCAACAAAACATGCTGGAGGCAGTTTCCTCACCCAGAGACTCCACATACTCTGGAATAGACTGCCCATACATGTCAAGCAGAGCGCCTCCTTGGCCCTCTTCAGAAGGAACCTTGACCGTTGGATGGGAGATAGGAAATTCACCTCAAGGATCACATCAGTCGCCCTGCTTGACAGGGGTCCAGGAAAGTAAATATTGTGGGAAGAAATATCCAGGGAATTGTTATGACTAGGCTTGTATAGGCCCTAGGGATGATAGCCTAGTACCAACCTATGAACCTATGTATTCAGAAAGTTTTGGAATACAAGGCCAGTATGAAAATGGAGTCTACACAGTTGCTTTAGAGGTTTGAATCACTACACCATGTTGGCTTGCTTCAGTAGCATAAAATTCAGTTACTTATACTATAGTTTGCATGCTATGAAAGTTTCCGTGTTTGTGCATGAGTGTGTTCTGTTATGTGGAGTTTATTAAATGGAACAAAAAGATGCAGAGCCAGCAAAACGGTGACAGAATTTAATATGAAATAAAAATCACAGCATATTACAAACCGGTTTCGGCTGGCGTAGCACAGCCTTCTTCAGTGTACAAAAAGTGAATACAAAAGACAATAGCTGAATATATAGGGATAGCAACAATCCCATTGGTTGATATTCACAAATGTTCATTGAGTCCTGGTGGGAACAATGCACCTAATCTAATTATCCATTTCCTTTCCTTTGCATTGAGAATAGAGTGCCACTGGGATTTGTTGGCCCTATTGCCAAAAATCATATCAATAATAATGCAATTAAATTTGCTTGTTGGATGCACTGTGGTGTGTTTATACAAAGCATTGTATATCTTTTTTTGTTTTATATTGCTTTGATGTTCAGAGATTCTAATTCTGAGGGGTCGGGATGTTTGTCCAACGTAAAAAGCACCGCAACTGCACGAAGCTAAATAAATTATCCAATCGCTGGAGCAGTTGGAAAAAAATTTTAAATCAAAAACTTTTGGACAATTACGTGTGGAAAATTGTTTGGACTTTTGTATGTATTTGCAATTGTTGCAATGTCCACAAGGAAAACACCCCTGTAAGGGCTCCCCTGTCAATGTTGTTTGTATCAATTCACATGATCTGTTGTCTTTGTGTTTGTAATGATTGAAAAAAGCATTCAAATTCTTCCCTTTTCTATAAGAAAAGAGACAACTTTCTGGAATGATAGTGTTTAACTCCATGTCACATTGTAAAATGTTCCAATGTCGCCTTACACTATGGATAAGACGATTTGAATTACGTGCAAACGTAGTAGTAAATCTAATAGGTTGACTAGTGGAGTTTGTACGTGTCTTATATGTTAACAGATCACTTCTATTCAAAGAGCTGACCTTATTGCTAGCCATGGCAATGTTACCACTTGTGTACCCACGTGATCTAAATCTATTGGTAATGTCTGATTTATGTTTCAGATAGGTGCTGTCCTCAGAACAGATGCGTTTCGCACGTATGAATTGTGACTTAGGTATGTTACGTGCAATGTGGGGTGGGTGATAACTGGAAGCATGTAAGATTGTATTGTATTCTGGAAACTTCCTGTATATCTCAGTTAATAATGTATGGTCAGGTGCCCTCTGTACGAGGACGTCCAGAAATGTAATGGTTTCTTTATCATAATTGATAGTAAAATGCAAACCCCATTCATTATTGTTGAGATATGTCACAAAGTCTAATAATGAGCCTTCATCCCCTCTCCACACCAACCACACATCATCAAGATACCTTCTCCATATATCAATCCCTTCCAAAAATATGTTCCTCTTATCATCATATATTAGATGTTTCTCAACAAATGCCATAAAGAGATCAGCATATATTGGGGCAAAAGATGCCCCCATCGCTGTCCCCTTGGTTTGCCAAAAGCATTGTTCTTTATAATAAAAGACATTGCTGGTGAGGACATAATGTGCCAATTCCACCAAAAATGTATTGAAGTCAGAACCATATAAGTTTGAGACTTCAAGCCAATAAGCCAAGGCAAGCAGCCCATCCTTGTGTGAAATGTTGGTATACAAGGCACTTACGTCTAGGGAACATAGAAACCAGTCTGGATCAAGTTGTGTGTTGGAAATAATCTGCAAAAAGTTCGTTGTATCTTGTAGCAGTGATCGGATGTTGGTGAGCAAAGGCTTTAAGTATTTAGTCAAGAATAAGGAGAGGGGTTCCGTAATGTAACCCTTACCCGATACTATGAGTCTGCCAGGTGGATGTAAAAGATCCTTATGAAATTTAGGCAGAATATATATGTATTGGTTGATGGGATCATGAACCAAAAGTTGATTCATGATATCATCAGAAATAATAGCCTCATCCTTAGCCTTTCTAAGAAATGTCTCAATTTGTTTCTTAAACATCTGAGTTGGATCAATCACCATATGTGAGTAATATCTAACATCATTTAGTTGTCGTAATGCTTCCCTGTCATAATCAATCCAGTTTAGTACCACCACAGCCCCACCTTTGTCAGCTGAAATTATCACAATTTCTCTGTTGTTTTGAAGTTCAAAGATAGCTTGTCTTTCATCCAAAGAAAGATTATTATGTTGTAATAAAATATCTGAACTCAAAAAATGCAAATCCTTAAGTACACTGTTCTGGAATTGCAGCACCATCGGATGCATGGGTGGACAGAAATTCGATCTATGGTATATAAACCTATCATGATCATAATCAACATTGCTGTCACCAAAGAATAACTTCAAGTTTAACAAACGACAAAAATTCACTACATCCAATGCAAAAGATTCTTCTGACACAGTAAAACCTGGAATAAAAGAAAGACCTTTATTCAATATGCTTAACTGGGTAACAGATAGTTCAAAGCATGATAAATTAAGAACATTGTGACATGGATTAGTTATTTCGCCAGAGCAAAATTCAGAAGACCCTGAATGTTCTCTATTTCTACGGTTTTTCCGTCCTCCCCGCCTAGTTTTGGGCCTAAAGGGGTGGACCTGGGTGTCCTTTTTGGGGTCGGTGACTCTGAGACTGATGTAGCTTCATTTTCTGTGCCAGATGAGGTATCCTCAAAAGAGGATATAATCTCACTCTCATGCCTTTTTAATATAGATTTTGGTCGTTTCCTTTTATTGCTAGCTTTAAAAGGAATGGGTGAAAACCTGACATGTTTAGTATTAGACATAAAAGGATTCCCCCTCCTATAATCTTCTTGGTCCCTAGCACATTTTTTAGTCTTTCTGGATTTGAGTTCAGTGTCAAATTTCCGTAAATCGGAAGCCACTTTGTTTAATGAACCCTTAAAGAAAGGTTCTTTCTCATAAGTTACCAATTTGTTGACTAGAATATTAATGTCTTCTAATTCCTTGTCAATGGCCCTGTTGTGGAACTTGAGTAGTTCCACAACAAAGGCCATTGTTGCTTCCTGCTGTATTTTGTTCCAACTAGAATTGAGTTCCTCATCTGCATTGTTAACATGGGGAACAGTGCGAACACGTAAACCCCTTGGGGTAATTCCAGCAGTTTCGTAAGCCTTAAATAGTTTACTGTGCCAGATATTAGATCTTAAAGATCTAAGATGTTTATTCAAATTTCCAAAAAGTGATCCACAATTGGATTCAGGATCAACCAAATCAGACCCCCTAGTGTTCCCAGTGGATGGCCCAAGTCCAAAGACCTCAAGGTCTTCTCTATCAGAGACCAGCCCACGAATAAAACTAGAAAAATCCATTCCACCAACAATAATGGCTCACTAACAACCACGTTGATGAATATACAAATGTGAATGGACCATAACAGGAAAAAGTATTCTAAGAACCACCTGCGTCCAATATATTCAAAGACAGAACACTAAGAGAAATCCTGGTTGATTTGTAAAAAATATGTCCAAATATATTGACACCAATCATAAACTAGTCAACAGACCGAAAACAAAAGAACTCAATGTTAGGTGACACTGAACTGATCCAGAAATGTGACCAAATTGTATATTATAAAAATTATGAAAACTTATTCAAAAGATGGGGACCCATGATAAAGTATAGGATGAGAAATATAAATGGGTATATATAGCCAGAAAAAAATCTAAAATATCACATAAATCAGATATTATGTTAAATTATGGTACAACTGTAGAGTTAGAAATAATAACTCAATATGTCAGGCCCAAAAGACATTGCCCTGGCACTAAATGACTACTTCAATAACCTCAACAAGATAATGATGTAGTATACCTACAAATATATAATACACCAAGTAACATACTATAGCCCTGTAATTAAGTGAGCATACAACCAATCCTGCCTAGATCAAAAAAATGAATAAGTCATAGAATTGTTCTGTATAATTGAAAACATATAAGTGTGAAAGATATGTTAACCAAAATATGAGTGACCATAAACATAAATGGTACTTAGACACATTAGGATGTTCAAACTGTATGCCAACTTGGTAACAGGCTAATGGAAACCATGATGACTGACAAGTTTGTTATAAAAAGTCATCATAATGGCAATATTACACCATGATCCTTCTGAAAATATAGTATATATGTGCTACAATCACCAATAGACCGACCAATATATATTAGTCAAATATGGAAAGTAAGCACACATATAAAGAGATATCAAAGTCCATTACATACAATCTGTGCTTGATGTGTGAAACAATATGCACCATACATATGAATACAACTAATGTGAAAAAAAGAACAGTTAAAGTCCTTCTTAATTGTCCAATAGTTTTTTCAAACTGATCTGTTTCATTCCCAAATGCGATGCCATAAACAGTTCGCACCAAAGCGCGATCGAAATTTGTGGATGAAATGCAGTAATGTGGTGCATTATCCAAATACCCGATATGTAGTCAAACCAAAGAAAAAATAGTTTCAATTTGCCCCGCAGCTTCAAAAAGGCAGTATAGAACACTCCTGACCAAAGCGGTAATAGAAATGTCCAAAATAATATATCGACAAGCCAACAAACAGAATTTGCTCAACAAACAATAATATAGTCATCCCTGCCACATAGTAAAGAACATAAAGTATAAAAACCTATTATTGTGCCAAAAGCACTGTCCCGATGTACTCCATGTAGCAAGAATAAGTATACTGCAAGCAATAAGGCCAGCAATGCCCGTAATGCACTAACAAACTAGACCGCAATGAAATTCGACCTTCAAAACGGCAAATTAGCAAAAAATGCCGAAACGAGTGTCCTCAAACAAAAAAGTTTGATAATTCTTGCCACAAATGAGAGGAAATGAGCAGTCAAACCTGTGAATATACAAATGGCAATGTCCCGGAACACTAAACGTGCAAAAGCAGATTTGTTGAAGAGCAGTAAGGCCCGTAATGCGCCAACAGAACAAGCCGGACCAAAATTCAACTGCCAAAAGAAGCACGTTCCCATACAGTATAAAAACAGCAACCAAATAAAGCGTAGACCCAAATGGGAAAGCAACTGTAAAAATTATTTAGTAATCCAGACAAAAAGCTGAATGTTGGACGCTGCACAAAAAATGTTGCTTGCAGCAGTCCCAAAGTCACCGGCCCCAGCAGGATGTGAGAGGAAGTGTAACCAAGACAAAAGAACCTCCTGCGCGGTAGCAACTGCACGGCTCAGAAAACTTGACTGTCAGGAACAAAAAGATGCAGAGCCAGCAAAACGGTGACAGAATTTAATATGAAATAAAAATCACAGCATATTACAAACCGGTTTCGGCTGGCGTAGCACAGCCTTCTTCAGTGTACAAAAAGTGAATACAAAAGACAATAGCTGAATATATAGGGATAGCAACAATCCCATTGGTTGATATTCACAAATGTTCATTGAGTCATGGTGGGAACAATGCACCTAATCTAATTATCCATTTCCTTTCCTTTGCATTGAGAATAGAGTGCCACTGGGATTTGTTGGCCCTATTGCCAAAAATCATATCAATAATAATGAAATTAAATTTGCTTGTTGGATGCACTGTGGTAACATTGCCATGGCTAGCAATAAGGTCAGCTCTTTGAATAGAAGTGATCTGTTAACATATAAGACACGTACAAACTCCACTAGTCAACCTATTAGATTTACTACTACGTTTGCACGTAATTCAAATCGTCTTATCCATAGTGTAAGGCGACATTGGAACATTTTACAATGTGACATGGAGTTAAACACTATCATTCCAGAAAGTTGTCTCTTTTCTTATAGAAAAGGGAAGAATTTAAATGCTTTTTTCAATCATTACAAACACAAAGCCAACAGATCATGTGAATTGATACAAACAACATTGACAGGGGAGCCCTTAGAGGGATGTTTTCCTTGTGGACATTGCAACAATTGCAAATACATACAAAACTCCAAACAATTTTCCAAACTAATTGTCCAAAAGTTTTTGATTTAAAATTTTTTTCCAACTGCTCCAGCGATTGGATAATTTATTTAGCTTCGTGCAGTTGCGGTGCTTTTTACGTTGGACAAACATCCCGACCCCTCAGAATTAGAATCTCTGAACATCAAAGCAATATAAAACAAAAAAAGATATACAATGCTTTGTATAAACACACCACAGTGCATCCAACAAGCAAATTTAATTTCATTATTATTGATATGATTTTTGGCAATAGGGCCAACAAATCCCAGTGGCACTCTATTCTCAATGCAAAGGAAAGGAAATGGATAATTAGATTAGGTGCATTGTTCCCACCAGGACTCAATGAACATTTGTGAATATCAACCAATGGGATTGTTGCTATCCCTATATATTCAGCTATTGTCTTTTGTATTCACTTTTTGTACACTGAAGAAGGCTGTGCTACGCCAGCCGAAACCGGTTTGTAATATGCTGTGATTTTTATTTCATATTAAATTCTGTCACCGTTTTGCTGGCTCTGCATCTTTTTGTTCCTGACAGTCAAGTTTTCTGAGCCGTGCAGTTGCTACTGCGCAGGAGGTTCTTTTGTCTGAGTTTATTAAATCTCGAACATTTCATGGCTGTGTGTGCATCTCGCCACGACAACCACATGGTCAAAATTACCATGTAGGCTTTACTGAATCTCCTTATTGTCTTTTTTAACTGGAGTGTAGAGCAGAAATGGGACAGTGTTTCATCTTCACAAACCTTTTATCTCTCGAGTCTTTTTTTTTTTTGTGTAGTTAGTTAATAACTTTTTTTTTTATTCATTCTAGATGTGAAGTAATTATTAGGAGCACTGAATATTTGACAGCTGCTAACATTTTTGGTGTTTAGGAAAGAAAAAAAATGTTTCTGTGACCCTGAGAACAATGTGGCTTGCTGACTATTCTTTTGTTTCTCAGTTTTTGTGTTGTGTGAAATTTTATTCTTTATCACTGATGATGAAATGTCACTGTTTATTAGACAAGAAGTGAAATGAATTAATTTAGCCTTTAAGTCATGAATTTAAGTCATGGATTAAATGAATGGTGATAAAATGGTTCAATTTAAAAGAAAAAGTATGCCATTCTTCTTGTTAGAAATAAGATTTTCCTCAGTGTTATACAATCGGGCGGATTCACGAAGGCTTACATGGAGTTTAAGAGTAGTGTAAGCCTCCGTGTAAGCCTTCCGATCCAGGAACAGCCCAAACCTCCATGTAAGAGACAGATAAAATGTCCCTTACACGGACTGGGTGTGGAAATGCTCAATACCTCATTTGCAGCTCAACGATATGCAACTGAGGTATTTGAGCGATCCAGGAAGCCCAAACCAGTCCGTGTAACGGACGTTTTAGCTGCAGAAATGTACTCAGCTGCCAACTGAGTACATTTCTGCAAAATTGACAACGGAGCCATGTCAGCTCCAAATAAAGGTTGTATATGTGTCATCTAGCATGCCAATGGCCAAATATGTGGCCATTGGCATTAAAAAGTGTTGCAAAATTATTTAAAATAACTTTTTTTGGGGGGGATTTTGATGTTTAACTGCAGCGCAGACCCGCGCAAATGGGGTGCGCTGCCTAAAAGTGAAAACCGAAGCTTATAAGCCCACAATTGTGGGTTTTATGTAGTACATGGAATGACAATGCAGGGACTAGCAGACCAAAAGCAATACGGCCACCGTGTAGTGGTTGCCAAGGGGGGGAAGCTCAGTGTAAGAGATGTAACTAAGCATTACTAGGCAATCCTATGTAAATGAGGGTTACAATACTGAATCACACTGCCACATAGCTAATGAGCACTTTTCGAGTAGTGTAAGAGTTACAGAAGGGGGAGGAATAGAGTAAGAGGTAGGTGACATCACGGGGGGAATGATAGAAATAAATGTATCACATTGGAGGGCAGTGTAACGTGACAGATGACAGGCAGACATCAGGGAGGGAGGTGTGTCTCAACAGAACACTAGGAAAGTAAAGAAATAGAGGGTGTACACTATCCCTACTCTCAAACTTTCTTGATATACGTGCATGCGCGTGTGAGCGCGTGTGTAAGGCAGGCTCGCCATGTTGGAGCGTGTTGCAAACCATTTACAATGGTTTGCGCAGGCGTGCACGTGTGTAAGGCAATGTAAACATCAGGAAGCCTGTTGCCTGAAGTATAAGACAGTGTGCACGCGTTTTACCATGAATCAGCCAAGTCCAAACCGTGTAAGTATGTGTGCGCGCGTTTAAGTCACTGTGAGCGTGCTTATGCTGGTGTGCACATTGCTCCCCCTGAGGAAACAGAGAGGAAAAAGGAAACAACCAGATTACAAGGAAGCTGTCAGAGAATACTGCTGGAGTTAATTGGTGATAACAATCAGAAGCAGGCAATTACACAGGCAGACTAGAAGCCCAACCCAGCACTTAAAACACTACACACAGCAGTGCAGGGTGTTTCTCTCAAGAGATACTGCAAGAAAGGAGTAAGCTATCAGAATTGAAAACTGAAAAAGCTGAACTCAGAGCAGAAATGCTAGGGGCTGCCATAGCTGTTATAATCAGGCATAGGCGAATTGCTGAGGGTGGTGACAATGCAGATGCTGACAGACAACCCAGAGTGAGGAGAAGGAGAAGAGTATACAGGCCCAGGGTCATCTACCATGGGTTACATGAGCTGGAGATAGTAGAGCGCTACAGAGTGGACAGAGACCTTCTGCAGCAAATTATTGAGCTGTGCAGGCCACGCCTCACACACAGAACCAACAGAGGGGAACCCATCCCAGTGGAAACCAAGGTATGTGTTGGCCTAAGAATACTAGCAACAGGTACCTTCCAGAGACCAAATGGCGATATGATGGGGATATCACAGGCATCAGCCTCCAGGGTACTGCACCAGTTCCTGGATGCCATGTCGGCACATGTCGGTGATCATGAATATTTCCCCAATGCCCGTGAGGTATTGGCCAGCAATATGCATCTCTTCCAGCAAATAGCGGGATACCCTGAGGTACTGGGTGCAATAGACTGCACGCACATATGCATCAAAGCACCAGCCGGTGAGCGGGATAGAGACTATATTAACCGCAAGGGATTCCCCTCCGTCAACTGCCAGGTCGTGTGTGATGCCCAGGGCATAATAATGAATGTGTGTGCTGGCTGCCCTGGGAGCTACCACGATTCCCACATCTGGCATCTGACGCAGCTGTACCAATCATTTGCCAGTGGGGACTTCCCACATGGACACCTAGTGGGGGATGCAGGTTATGCTCTTGAGCCGTGGCTGATGACACCCATCAGAAATGCACACACACCTGAACAGGAACGCCATAATGAGGCACACGCACAAACACGTAATGTCATAGAGCGTGTGTTTGGGCTGCTCAAGTCATGGTTCCGGTGTCTGGGCACATCTGGTGGAGCCTTGCAGTACACACCAACTACATGTACCCAAATGATCATGATATGTGCTATGCTACATAATATGATCCTGCGGAAACAGCTGCAGCAGGACCAGCATAGGGCTGGGCCAAACATACCCCCACCATTGCCAAGGCCACCACAGGCAGAGGGTGACTCGGAGGAGGAACAACCTGACCTTGCCCTAGTAGACAGAAGGAGGCGTGCCCAGTATGCCCTGGCCTTGGCAAAGAGGAAATGCATAGCACATACACTGGCTCAGTAGGAACACTGGGACTGATACCCCCTCCGCCTCACTCATATAGTAACAGGGATGCCTAACATGACACAACCTGCTTCCAAACATGTACAGGGAGTGTAGTATGTGCATCCGACAGAGGCAGCCCTGCGGCACCACCTGAGGCATGAATGCCACGTGTTAAGTAATGTAACACCATGTACCATATGCACACCTGAGGACCCTGACTAACATCCACCCTCACCAATCATGAACCACAAAAACACAAACCCACCTTCATAGGTACCACAAGGGATAGGAACCTAGATGTAATGCTAACCAATGCCAGAAGTATAAACAGCAAGATGCGTGCAGTGTAAACGCACACAGTATAGAGAATGTAGATATCAGTGCTGTAATAGAAAACTGGGTCAAAGCCCACATCAGCACCCTAACACTACCAGGTCACACCTCATACAGTGATGTACAGCTGCAAAACATGGAACAAGCTACAAAACGAGGGTGACTAGCAATAAATGTCATGGATAACCTCATCCCCATGTTGGTACCACAACAAGAAGCAGCATGGATTAGCCATGGTCAAATACCAATGGCTAAAACTGCCTACCACTATATAGCTTGCTGCAGACCACTGTCCTAATAGCAGGAACTGCACCAGGCCTATGTTGGAATACATGAAGATATCAAGCCCCCCAATCCACATTATATTGCTTGACTGAAAATACCTACCCATACACCATAGTTTCATAGTTTACTACTACTAGGCTATCTGCCCTAGTGCATTTATAAGCCTAGCCATAGTGATGTGGCTATTGCCACCCCTTATAGTGGTAATAAGTGTACAGAATAGATTCCGAATATTGAGCCTCTGACTTAGTAGTGACACATTATGACCCCTTTACTTAATGGAATTAATTGGCTGTGCCTCTGTCTAGTAGATTTCTCTTGAAGAGAGTCAGTGAGGGACTCTGTCTAACATGAACTGGGATTCTGTGTTAGAGTGTGAGAAGCCTCTGAGTTATGAATCTGTCCCTCCAGCATGTCCTATACATGTATGTGCTGAGGTTCAAATCTTTAGCTCTCATGGTTCTGGTGGATTTGGATTGCTTGCAGTGGAGCATGCCCATCAAATCCTGATTGGACATGGTCTTGTATGTCAGGCATAGGTCACCTGTAAGTAGGTGGTATGCTACTGAATAGAGCTGGATTTTCTTTAGTCTGGAAGCATATGACATGTGTTGTAGACCCTTGATCCTCTTGTTAAGGTACTTTTGGGGTCTCTCCAGCTGTTGCAAGTGCTGGGTGAGGTACATACCAAATGGGGCTTTGTATTCAATCATGGGCCTGATAAGGGAGAGGTAAAGGGGTACAATGACCTCCTTTGATCTGGATGGAAAACCCTTCATGATAAGGTGGGCAAGATAGAAAGTCTTTCTAACCACTTTGGCAACATGGGTGTCAAACGAGAGGTCACTGTCTACATGGGTCCCCAGGTGTCTGTTTTTTTTTCTGTGCTCAGTGGGTTGCTGTCTATGTGTTAATTTGTGGGTACTTTGTTCCTCCCAAAGGGGATGACTACACATCAGTTGCATTCAGTTTCAGGCCATGATTCCGGCACCAGCTATCTGTTTTTTTGAGGGCATTCTGTAGGATGTGTGTGCCGGCTGATGTATTCACTATGGTGCCTAGGTTGCAGTCATCTGCAAACTGTGTCAGCCACAACCCTCCTATGTTTGCTTTCACATCTGAAAAGTAAATGCCAAATAAGAGGGGTCCCAGGACAGATCCCTGTGGGACACCACTTGTGACTGGCTTTGAATCTGACAAGGCACCTGCAATGTCGACCTTATGGGTTCGGTTTTTTAGCCATTTTGCAACCTATCCTGTGACATATGGATTTATATTTCAGCTGTTGAGTTTGTCTATGATGCCTGAGTAAGGTATTGTGTCAAAGGCCTTAGCCAAGTGCAGGTAGGCTGTGTGGACCGCTTAGCCCTCATCAATGGCCCTACTGACAGTTTCCAAATAGTCAACTAGGTTCAAAAGGCAGGATCTGCCCTTTACAAAACTGAACTGGGTGGGATCAAGAGTCTGTAGGTCACCAATGTCTCTGTTTAAGAGCTCCAGAATGACTCTTTCCATAGCTTTGCAGACAAGGCTGGTAAAGCTTGTGTGGTGGTAGTTCCCAGGGTCTGTGGAGACATCTCCTTTGTGGAGTGGGACCACTGTTGCTGTACGCCAGTGTTCAGGTACATATCCTGTAGCAAGGCTAAGGTTAAATATAATTTTTATATATGGGTTTAGCTCCTCTTGGAGTTCACGTAGCACGCAACTGGGGATACCATCAGGTCCCATTGATGCTGTGTTTTTGTCTTTGCTGAGTGCGGCTCTCACATGGACATCTGAGATGACAGTGAGGTTACATTCAGCTGTGATAACTATCATCTTTTTGGGGTGAGGGAGGGAGGAAATTGCACTGAACCTGTCTGCCAGAATGTTGCCAATATCTGTTGGGTCACTTAAATTTATGTTGTTGTGTACTAACTCTGAGCATATCTGAGGGTTCCCACCCAGGTTTCTGACATAACTGAAGAAGGCATTGTGGTTATCTTTATTGTCTTTGGTGATTTTTGTCTCAAAGTTGACCTTGGATGTCTTTATGAAAGAATGTAGCTTTTTACTAGTGCTGATCACAGCTGCCTTCCCTTTAGGAGATTTAGCTCTGTTTTGCATTAGTATCCTTCTTTTGTGATACAGTTTGTTTATGGCTGGGGTCCACCAGACAGGCCACTTTCCCTTGGTGGAGAGGGTCTTGGTTTTATTTGTGATTGCATGGTCCATGCTTTCTTGGAGATGTCCGTAGAAAGCGTTTGTGAAGGAGTCACCATTGTGTGTTGTGGTTTCCACTGGCCCAGTGGGCTTAAAGGATACCATCTCAGTCTGAAGAAGTGTGAAGTCAGCTTTTGAGAAGTTTGTCACTATACTCTTTGTATTATACTAGCACCGACACATTTGTAGAAAATTTTCCAGAAGCCATCAAACAAAATGGACATGCAAAATGTAACACTTCCACAAGAGAGGTAAGCATACTGAATGTGATAATCAGAAATATGTGTACTGGATGTCAAGATGAGAAGTGTATCCCTCACTGGTAAGACCAGACCATAGAGTAATCACACTGTAGTTACACATCCCAACCCCAGTCCCTGGCCAGAATACCACAGTGAAACACATGTATAAAGCATAGCTTGCACCCCTACAAACCAATGTGGAATCCATGAAAGGCCCTATGCAAGTCCAGAATATGGGACACACTGCAGAACATGTTATACAGACATTCCATGAACACAGCCAAGAGTGCTTGGAGTCTGAAATCACAAATAACAACAAGACACAATGCCATGCACCCAGGCATCTGGCATGCTGGACTCCAGCAATCACTAAACCATTGAAGAGAATGAGGAAGCTACCACATGATAGATCAAATATAAAAAGTGAAGTAATCAGTGATCACTTGCATGGCAATAAAATGTGTCCACACATACAATCCACTAAGGCCAGGCAAAACAAGTAGAATCTGTGAATCCAGAGGCAATGTGACACCTGTCCCAAGTACACACACAACAACAACTCACCCCAATAAATACAAATATATGTGATAGATGCAACCAGGTAGCCAAACCAGAGCCTGAGCACCCCCATATCAGTACTGTCAAAAGTAGTCAGGAGGACAAGGTAACCACATACACCACAAACCCAGTCCCACATAGACCTACAACGACTGTAAACCAAACACATAAACACAAAAACATTCCCAGAGGCCCTAATTACAAACACACAACACCAACACAAGCCTCCAAAGCAGACACCCAATAAAACAACCTCCAGACATAGCACATGTAACACATAGTACACAAAGCTGGTGTGCCAAACAGTCACAGGACAGAAGGAGAAACAACATGCCTGATACAGTTGTAATCGGTGACTCCATAGTGAGACATGCTGCTGTTCCAGGGATGGCTTGCACCTGTTACCCATGGGTGTCTGGATATTGGCTAAGGCTTTTGCAACCTACAGAGATCCTTTTGTAGGCAAGGCCGAAAAGACTAACCCACCACCATAGAAAACAAAACTGGAAAGAAACAGAAGGGTAATGCTGATCAATGCCAGACATGTAAACCTCAATATGCATGCTCCTGAGGCCCTCCCCAATATGGAGAACATCGATGTCTGTCCACTGATGGAAACCTGCTGCAAGCCTCATGACAGCACACCAGCACTACCAGGTAATACCACATATCATGTGTTAAGGCCACAAAACATGGAACAAAACATAAAAGCAGGGTGAGTATCCATATTCAGCACAGACACCTATATGTCCAGTGAGCTGACAATGCTTACGTCATTGCAGTCCACCCATGTGCAACTAACCGTAGGCAAGACTGCTGTACAGTCTGTAGCATGCTACAGACCACACTCTCACACACAGGAACCCCACCCAGCTGTCCTGAAGACAGTGGACAGTATGAATGTACCACCAAATACAAAACAAGGTACACACAAATTACCACATAGGTGGTAAACCATTATGTATGGAAGGAGTAATCAGGGACCTAGTGACACAAGTGGACAGTAACCTGTTATGTGACAGTCACATTGCCAATTTGGCTAGGAAGACTGTCTATATTGGACACTGTATCATGAAAGGATTCACATCTATGTCAACAAAGGTCATTGTGCCCCTATACTGTTCCCTTATCAGACCATAATGTAGTACAATGCCTCATTTGGGATGTACATTACCTGGCACCTGCAGCAGTTAGAAAGACCTCAAAGGTACCTCACCAAGAGTTAGAAAGGGTCTCAAATATATGTCATATGCTGCCTGGCTGTAGACACCACAGCTGAATGCAGTCACATACTGCCTACACAAAGGCATTGTATGTCTGTTGTACAAGTCCATGTCCAACACAGAAGTAATGGACATGCTCCACCCCAGAAAACTCAAAGCCATTGGAGCTGTGTGAGTCAGAGATGTCAACCTCAACACATAGGGCCAGATTCAGGAAGCCTCTGTGTAAGAGTTATAACTCTTACACGGAGGCTGCAGTTAAACGGTGTGATGTCAGCATGTCATGCATATGCATGAGGTGCATGAGGCATTCTGAATCACATTGTAACTCTTACATGGTCTGTGTAAGACAGTAGGGGGAGTGTCCGTAGGCTAAGCCCTGCAAGCGGACAACGCCCCCGGAAGTCTAGAATGGCAGAAAGTAAACAGCTAAGAGAGAGGCCATGGAAATGTGAATAAACACACTACACAACACATGCCCCCACAGACCAGCAATGTAAAAAGTGAGCAGATGTTATAAAATGAAAATGAAAACTGTTTTATTTTTTTTTAAAACCCCGTAAATGTTTGCAACTGCGTGCGCTCGTGTGCGCAGGTGTGCTACTAGCGCAACTGCAGTTAGCAATCAGTGGAAAAGGATATAAGAACTAAATATGCAAAGTAAGCCAAGAAGTAATAGCATAGCACTAGAGTTGTCGGCTTAAGAGCAGGCAGGCAAGGTTCGAGCCCACCCAACAACCTTTTTTTTTTGTAAATAAGCACTAAAAAGGCCCCTGACAGTATTGTACAAATGTAAAAGTATTTCCTTTTGTAAAATGGAATGAAATGGAGCATATATTTTCAAGTAATACAATAATAAAAATATTTAGAAATGTACTGATAGCTAAGCTGCTGTGAGACAGAGTGCCCGTAGCTGAGTAGTGTTTCAAAGGCTGCAAATTGCTTGCCCGTAGCTAAGCACTGGTTTAACAGGCTCAAACTGTGTGCAACTAGCTGTGCTTAGCTTAACATGCGTGTTACTAGCCAATTAAGGTTTAACCCAGTGCACACAGTTTGCGCGGAGGTGCGCGCCGTGCCCACAAGCTAACCGCCGGTGCGCATGCGTGAGCTCCGGGCAAATGAGCACAGACCTGGTTTTAAGTGCTTAAAAGTGCTTTTGGCATGTTTGATTGACAGGTCCTGAACTCATTTCTAGACAGTCATGAAAATTAAAACTCAGTGGTCAGATTCGAACCCAGGATACCATGCACTAGAGTCAAGGTACTAAACGACTAAGCCATAACAGCAGTACTTAGAAATGCAGAAATAGCATATATATAGGATATAATCCAAAATGGAGCATGATAAAGCAGTTTCTGTGAAGTAGATACAATTCCAAAACGGCCAATCATAGAAATGTGCAGGAAAATCGGCATATATAAGCCCCATAGGCGGGAATACACAGCATAAACGATTGTAGAATAGACCTGCAGGCAGAATGAGTGGAGTAGGTGAGGGACGTTGCTTTTGAGCACAGCAGTGGGGCATTGAGGAGTCCAGATACATGGTATGGCTCCTAGTTCACCATCATGAGGCCCAACTCATGCAGGGCCAGGTCTCATGGGGAGCATACAGGGCGGAGGCATGGGACTAGTTGGCTCATGATCTCACTAGTGCTACTGGGATTCCACATACTGGTGAGCAAGTCCATCACCACCATGCGGACCTGAAGCGACGTAAAGAAGACCAGTTGACCCAATGGATCCAGGAGGCCCGGGATATGCCCAACACCCCACTACTGAGTAAGTTACATTTTACTTATGTATGTAAGGAATTCAACTAGCTGATACCATGGAGATGTGTATTCCAATATTACTTGTTTTGTATTACAGCTGCAGATGTCCGCTCTGTGAATCGAAGGGCACATGACCGCAGGCTGGTGCGGCTGCGCCACCATGCAGGTTAGTAACCCCACCTAGTACTTGTAAATAAATATTATAGTGTAGCACGTAGCAGAACACTGCAGTGTATTGATTAAAAGTAATAGAATGTGCAAGCAACAAGTGAAAGTCTGCAGGTATGGCTGCAACAAGTTCATCAGTATGCAAGTGAAACTGGAAATATAATTGATAGAAATAAATAGTTCTGTAATACAGATGTCCCACCATTAATTAAATGTAGTATAACCTGCAGTAGTCTCAAGAGTACAGCTTCAGAAGCTGAGTTAATCACATGTGAGATATATCCCCTGTTGAAATGCTGAATCATGACAGAAGTGAGGCTGCTGGAAAGTGTTTGAATCACCACAGGTCTAATATGTGAAAAAGCCTAGAAGTACCAACCTGAACTGTGAAATAGCAGGATGTGTGAGAGTGACTGAAAGGATCATGTATCAATAAATAAAGTAGTAATAACCCCTGAATATATAAGCCTCAGTGTGGTTCTACAGAACTACATGCATGTGGGAATTAAAAAGTAACATCCCAAACTGATTGCAGTGTGTCTGAATCTTGAATGTTTAAGCCAAAATCTGTATATGGTGATGACAGTCAACAATTTTCAGATAGAATGAATGATTGTCTGACATACTAAACATCCATAGTTGTCCCCTGCCCTGTCATCAAAGTGTAGCAGGATGATGTATCTGATCAAAGTCAAAATAACTAGGATAGTGATGTATCTGTAACAGGTCTAGCATGACAGTCAATAAAAAATCATTTTGAAACTATCAACCACAAGTCAATTGTGTTTCTATTACAAATGTATATTAATGTATAATTTATGAATGTGTCATCATTTTCTTTCTCCACCCCACCCTGTAATTGCAAATTAAAAAACTCACTAAATATTGGTATGTGAACATTTCATTAACCATGGACATTTGTCCTGTTGTTTCAAAAATATATGCATGTCCGTTGTTGCATCTGCCCTGTTCATACCTGCAAACCTGATGGCCTGTTGCCATTAATAAACCCTGCATGTTGTTTGATTGTGTATTTCTGTTCAAATAATGCATGTGATATTGATATGCCTGTTGTTCAATGGTGTTAATATCTGGGTGTTTGTTTAATGGGAATACCAATGCATGCTGTTACAACTAATTTGAATGGAATAATATGCTACTAACCCAAACTAACATAACATACTCACAAACCTAGAACGCTTGGGAAGGCAGGTCCCAGCGGACCCACCTCTCCCACCTCATCTGGCGACTGTACCTGGCACTAGTGCCCAGGCCGGACCCTCCTCCGGTGGCCCTGTGCCACCTTCGGGTGGAAGCGCTGCAGGGGATGGGGCCTGTCCCCCCTCTGCAAGTGTGGCTGGAGGAGCCCGTCCACTCACCCTCCAAGGTGTCCGGTCTGTGGTGCGAAGGGAGATCCAAGACTCTGTTCTTGGGCCCCTATGCCAGCTTGAGGCCCGGGTGGCACAGCTTACGGACATGCCTGTTGTCCCACCTGCACAGCCCCCAGCACAGCCCTGTCCTGGGCTGTGAAGGAACAGTGGCAACTGCCTATGGGTGGGGATATCAGTTCCACTGTTGCCATCTGTGGGCTCATGTGCCCTGGATATCCCAACCTCCGTCCCCGTCAATTGTGTAACCCCCCCACATGTGTCATACACCGCCCCTGTATGCGTCTTGTCTGTCTTGTCTGTTAACCTAACCAACCTACCTCCCCAGCTATACTGACTACCTTCATCTGACATACCACTCTCACCTGAAAAAAAAAAAAAGGGGGCACTCTGTACCCACAAAAAAATTATGCCCCATACATAGCTGTCCATGTTGCACACATGTCCGCTGGACATTGAAACTGTTAATTACAATTGGCTGTACAACAGGTATTAATGTTGTCCTGACACATCTCTCAGGGGTGGAAGGTTTCAAATGTCACACCAAATTACATACAAATGCACAGCTGTTGCTGAGAAAGACATGGGCAGCTATGGGCCTCACCTACATCCTTCCTGCAAATCCCAAGCTTGTTTCCCTACTGTCTTACCCTCTTTGTGACCCCTTTTTCACCACTTTCCTGTCACCCCTTTTTCTTTTCTTTCAAAGAAAATAGCGCGGGTGTGCTCTTGTGTGCGCGGAGCTCACCACCAGTGCGCATGCGTGAGCTCCACGCAAACGAGCGCAGACCTGGTTTTAAGTGCTTAAAAGTGCCTTTGGCACTTTTGATTGACAGGTCCTGTACTCATTTCGAAAGAAAAATAAATTCCCACTGCCAGTCTCGAACCCAGGACCTTGGTAAGGTTAGTCTGTATGACCTACCACTAAGCCATGACTGTCATACAAGAACACAGTGCTAAAATAAATATAACATGTAATACTAGGAATCAATATAAAGGCAATATAGGATGTGTACTACCCAAAGCATGTCAGGTAGATTTTTAATGCCCAAATTACTGGATTCCCATACTAGTTTAGTGTTAACAGAAACAGCCCTGCTAATTGTTAGCTTGTACATAATAATGTAAGGTAATGTACATATATGAAAGTATTATATGTACACACACACACACATATATATATATATATATATATATATATATATATATGTATGTATAGTAGATGACCTCAGAAAGCCATGTGGGAGACAAGAGGTTGTGAAGCCTGTATGAAACTGATGTGTAGGCTAGTGCATGTGTCAGAAAAATGGAAGCCATGGCACAAGTCTGATTTTGGCAGGACTGCAGGTGAACTTATAGAAGATGACATTGATGGGCCATATGGAGACAAAAAATTGAGAGGCCTGCATAGGCACAGTACTTCATAGTGTCATCTGAGGCTAGTAGCCTAATAGCAGCAAGCTGTTTAGAAGCCTAGCTGTGTAGCAACACAGGTACCTTTATTGAACATATTTGGCTGTTTGAGTTTTGCAGAGTAAGACTGTAAGCACCACCAAGTAGCCCTGTGCAGTATATATATATATATATATATATATATATATATATATATATATATATATATATATATATATATATATATATATATATATATATATATATATATATATGTGTGTGTGTGTGTGTGTGTGTGTGTGTGTGTGTGTGTGTGTGTGTGTGTGTGGAAAAAGTAATAGGACCCTAGGGTTGTAGTGTTTGTTTGGGGGGGAACAAATGAATGCATTGTAAATATATGACATATAGTTATATTGTGCCATTAGTTTGCAATTTTTCCACATGTAGTTTTATTTCACACAAAGGAACTGACAATAAACATCAGTAATAAAATATCAGATATATAATTCCATAGTGCAACTAGAATTGGATTTGCTCAATGGTTACCAATGTGTGCACACATGTGAGATAGGCCTGTTTGTGTGTAGGGAGGCAGTCTGCAAATGCAAGCCACATTGCTAATGTTTCACAGTGCTGCTATACCCCATTCCCATCTGTACTACAGGCTAGCTAGCTTTTCACAATGGCTAAGAGCATTGATTTAATGTATCTGTTTTCTATTTTTCGGTGTCCACTTTCTAGTCAATCTTTTTTTTCTCTGTTTCTGCGATGATGCACTTCATGCAAAGAAGATAAGCTTAGTCAAACTGTTTTTCGAGATGCAGCACATATTGCAAAAGTGGAATTAAAAAGTGGACACAGGGGAAAATATATTAAAACTAAGGAACACATATAAGCAAAATCTGTAAAAGCATAGTAAAAATTGATAGTATGCATCACAAATTTCTGCATATGTCAGGATCCGAACCATCACACCAATATAGCTTCAGAAAACAGGCGGGATGTCTTAGACCTCTTTACCACACAAACAGCTTTGCATCAGTGAAATTAAGTCATTCTTCACACAATTAATTGCATCAGAATGTACACTGCTATCAAACCATCAGGTGTGATTTATACATTTAAATTTCATTACTATATTTGGACATAGAGCAGTTAGTGATCACACAACCTGTCATAATTATGCTTACAAATATACAGCTTTGTCTTACCTTTCTGTGTTTCTTGGTCATTTATCAGTTATCTAACACATGCAGTGTGTAAGCCATTCCATACCATTGGCCTTAACATGAGAGAGAATATTAACTGGGAATAATATGATATGCAGTTGCCAACAAATGAGGTCCAGGTTGGATGGCACAATGTGCATATACTATTCTTTTCGGGGTAGCATAGCTCAGTTACTGTTAGGGCAGGAACAAGTGTACACTTTGTTTTTTTGGGGGGGGTTGAACAAAGCTCAGTTACTGTTATGACACAAACAAGTTTGAAGTCTGAAACTGTAATGTGTATCATCACTTTCCAGCTTCTGTCTTTAAAGATTTACCAGTACAAAGGTATGGTCCTAAACTGAGGCCATGCAGGGAACATTAGTATTCTCCAGAGGTATAACTGTGTGAATCTTTCATGCCTGAGGCCTACTAATTACTAATGGACAAATATAAGTAAAATAAGTGTCTGGTGTTACACGTTAAGGTACTTTCTGTATAAATCCACCACTATTTACTTGCTTACTCTACCAAGTTAGGAAATACAAGGATATGCCATAATATTATTAAAGAATACACTCCAGGTTAAGGACTTACCTTGCAAATGCAGCAGTTGACACACCTTTAGTTCAGGGCTGATTCTGTCTGATGTAAGCAGTACACAGCCAATACAGGGGGAGGTAAAGGCTGTGTGAGTTGCCTGGCATCAATTTTACTATATGTATGTGATAGCAGAAAGGTATTAGGTCCCTAGGTGGTCAGTGAATGTACTATGCATCATCTCTTAGCCAAAGTAAGGGCTTACTGAGCATGCCTATTTCTGCCTAAAAGGACAGCAGCTGGGGCTTCTTCCTCTTAGTCCTTCTGCAGCTGTGGCTGTGGTGACTTACACATTGATGGGGGGATGTTGTGTGCCTTCCCTTTGTTGATGCTGCTGTAGCTGTTTCCACATGATCAGATTGTGGAGTGGCACATACTTTGAATATCTATGTACATGTGACTGGATTATACTGCAGGGCTCCACAGGATATATCTAGGCAGTGGATCTGTGACTTCGGAATCCAAAACACATACTCTGTGATTTTTCTAGTTTGAGCATGCGTCTCATTATGTCATTCTTCTGTGGTTGTGTGTACACTTCTGATGGGAGTCATCACCCAGGGTTCCAGGGTATAGCCAGCATCCTCTAGTAAATGGCCCTGTGGAATGTCCCTGCTAGCAAACATCTAGTACAGCTGTGATGTGTGCCAGATATGGGAATCATGATAACTGCCAGGGCTGCCAGCACACACATTCAGGATAATTCCCTGAGCATTATACAAGATTATTCAGTTGATGGAGTAATATCCCTTGTGGTTAATGTAGATTCTACCCTGATCTCCAGGTGGTGCCTTAATGTAAACACAAGTGCAATCTATGGCACCCGGTACCTCAGGTTAGTGCACTACATGGTAAAACAGTTCCATATTGCTAGCCAACTCTTCAGAGCTATGGGGGAAAAATATGTGGTCACTGGCATGTATGTCACATAGCATCCAAAAATTGGTAGAGGATCCTGGAGGCTGATGCCTGTGACACACCCATCATGACCCAAATTGGTCTTTGATTAGTATCAGTAGCTAATATTCTAAGGGCTAGATATACCTTAGTTTTCACTTGGATGGTCCCCCCCGCCCGGTTGGCTCATGCTCTGAGTTGAGGGTGGCAGAACTCACAGAGTTCTTGTAATGTGCCCCTGTCCACCCTGTAGCGCTCTACAATTTCCAGCTCATATAGCATCTGGAATGTTACCCTGGGCCTGAATACCCATCTCCTTCTCAGCCTAAGCTGATTGTCAGCAACACCAACAACACTGGCTTTGGCCTCTAGCACATTCAGATGTAAAATAGCTGATGCAGCCCCTAGCATTCTGTCAGTTAAAATTTCCTTGTCCCTACTCCAGTTGTATTCAAGTATTGAGGAAAACCCAGAATGGAGGCTACATGGATAATTTTTACATTGGTGAACAGCCCTGCTGTGTCGGATTTGTTGATTAACATGCAATTCACTTGCTTTTGCTATAATTAGAATCTGTTAAACACACCTGGTGCTTGCTCATTTGTACACTACATGCACACCTCTGCACCACTCTGTGCACCTTCACATAAATATGGTAAGCATAAACAAAACTGATATTTGTTTCATCCGTTCTTGTTATATCACTCAAACATGGACAATAAAAAGTTATGGAAAGGTTGCACACCCTGTAGTCAAACCCAGGACCATCTATATTGCAGCCTAAACACATACATGAGCTGCCACAGGAATAATTACATAACAACCCAGAAAATCTTGCCATTCATTCCTCTGTTTCTCGTGGTTTATCTAAGTGCCATATTGTGCAAAAAATGGGAAAAATTGCAAAGAAAAAATAATTAAAATGGGGAAAGAGCACACATTTTAACAACTGAATAATGAGGATGACACAGAACTTGGGTAGTGTGCACTGCTTGCATACATTTCCACCCTTCATGTTCACCTCTGCAAGTGTAACCTGACACCCCCAAGATGTCATCATTTACTGTTGTCATGCATTCAATATGAACATTGTGGAAGTGCCTAAATGAAATGAACATCCCTACCTGATTACTCTTTTTTGAGATTCAGCAATTCTAATGAGTTTTGACCTCATTTGCATCTTCATCATGCTGAGAGCCTGGAATCCACACAGTTAGCAACTGTGTAGGCAGGGAAACTGCATGGTAGCTAATGTTGTAACAGACAAATACATGTTTTAATAGAATGGGACTGCAATCCATCAGGTGCATAATGCATATGCTTACATTACAATATAATAGTCCGTTTTCAAGACATTTAAATATTTTAGCAGCCTGTATTACATGCATGTATATTCTTCATTTGGTGGTGCGGGGGTGAAGCTGCATTTATGTTACAGCACTTAAAATGTATTTTTATATTTGCTGCTCTGATTTTCTAGCATCCACAATGTGTAATTAGGTAATAGTGTTTATGGTGTTACATGTTAAGGTCAGTTCTGTACAACTTTAAGAGCTTTTACTTGCTCTTATTTCCATGTATACTCTTTTCAAACTGTTGCAGAAAAGAGGAAAATCCCAGGATGCAAAAAACTCCCATAACAGCCTCAGTAAGAAGCTGAGATCCCTCATAAAATCCTCCAAAGCTAGCTACAAAAATAAAGTTGCCAGAGATTCCAAAGACAACCACAAGGCATTCTATAGTTATGTCAAGAATCTAAATGGCAATGCTCACATCTGCTCTAAACTACAACAGAATGGCATTAAATATACTGATCCCAAGGATATTGCCAATATCCTGGCAGATCGATTTAATGCCAACTTCACCCCCTCTCACCCCCTAAAGGGCCCATCGCAATACCAAAAGATTGCCATATTTTGGTAATCATGGCCACACAGGTAGAAACCACACTCTCCAAAGCTAAGAATGCAGCATCCATGGGACAGGTGACATCCCGGGCTGTGTATTACATAAACTACAAAATGAATTGACACCTCACCTAAGTATCATGTTTAATCATAGCCTCACCTCAGGCTTCATGCTCACTGAGTGGCGCACAGCTACAGTTATCCCACTCCACAATGGGGGATCAATCTTGGATCCCGGGAACTACCGTCCCATCAGATCTGCAAGGGCATGGAACACATTTTCATGGAACTTATAAACAAAGACATTGACAACCTTCAAACACTGGAACCCACCCAGTTTGGGTTCGTGAAGGGTCGAGCTTGTCTCCTGACCCTGATTGACTTCTTTGAATCAGTCTCCAGAGCTGTGAACGAGGGTAAGGCGGTCCACACAACCTATCTGGATCTCGCCATGGTCTTCAACACCATCCCCCACTCTGGGATCATAGATAAACATACTAAGCTGGGCATAAATCCCTACATCACTCAATAGATTGCCAACTGGCTTACTGACAGAACCCAGACTGTAAAAGTAGCTGACTCCAAATCCAGCTCCAGACAAGTGACAAGTGGAGTACCTCTGGGTTCAGTCCTGGGGCTGCTCTTGTCTGGAATCTACTTCTCTGAAATGCAGGCCAACACTAAGGGACTCTGGCTAACAAAGTTCACAGATGACTGCAAACTGGGAGCCATTATTGAATCCCTAAATGATGTGGATATTCTACAAAAGGGCCTTACAGAAACAGATGCTTGGTACCAGAGCCACGGGCTCAAGCTTAATGCCAAGAAATGTATAGTTATCCCCTTTAAAAAATCATGTATCCATGAATTACCACATAGGTGGCAGTGCACTAAACACTGAAAGTGTGATGAGTGATTTAGGGACACAGGTGGACAGTGATCTCACCTTCGATAACCACATCACCACAACAGTCAGGAAATCCTTCTATGTGGCACACCTCATCACTAAGGGCTTTTCATCCAGAAAAAAGGAGGTCATTGTCCCACTGTACTCATCCCTCATTAGACCCATTATAGAGTACAATGTCCCATTTGGTATGTACCTCACAAGACTTCTGCAACAGCTGGAAAGGCCACAGAAATACCTCACTAAAAGAATCACATACCTAAAGCAGATGTCCTATGCTGACTGTCTAAAAAGACTCCAGCAATCTCTGCTTAACATACAGGGCCATGTCAAACCCTGAGCTGTTGGACATGCTCCTTTTAAAGAAATCCCAATCCCTCAGAGCAACATGCTCCAGGGATCTAAACCTTGTCATCACAATCAACAAAACATGCTGGAGGCATAGTTTCCTCACCCAGAAACTCCCCATACTCTGGAATAGACTGCCCATACATGTCAAGCAGAGCGCCTCCTTGGCCCTCTTCAAAAGGAACCTTGACCGTTGGATGGGAGATAGGAAATTCACCTCAAGGATCACATCAGTCGCCCTGCTTGACAGGGGTCCAGGAAAGTAAATATTGTGGGAAGAAATATCCAGGGAATTGTTATGACTAGGCTTGTATAGGCCCTAGGGATGATAGCCTAGTACCAACCTATGAACCTATGTATTCAGAAAGTTTTGGAATACAAGGCCAGTATGAAAATGGAGTCTACACAGTTGCTTTAGAGGTTTGAATCACTACACCATGTTGGCTTGCTTCAGTAGCATAAAATTCAGTTACTTATACTATAGTTTGCATGCTATGAAAGTTTCCGTGTTTGTGCATGAGTGTGTTCTGTTATGTGGAGTTTATTAAATCTCGAACATTTCATGGCTGTGTGTGCATCTCGCCACGACAACCACATGGTCAAAATTACCATGTAGGCTTTACTGAATCTCCTGATTGTCTTTTTTAACTGGAGTGTAGAGCAGAAATGGGACAGTGTTTCATCTTCACAAACCTTTTATCTCTCGAGTCTTTTTTTTTTGTGTAGTTAGTTAATAACTTTTTTTTTTATTTATTCTAGATGTGAAGTAATTATTAGGAGCACTGAATATTTGACAGCTGCTAACATTTTTGGTGTTTAGGAAAGAAAAAAAAAATGTTTCTGTGACCCTGAGAACAGTGTGGCTTGCTGACTATTCTTTTGTTTCTCAGTTTTTGTGTTGTGTGAAATTTTATTCTTTATGACTGATGATGAAATGTCACTGTTTATTAGACAAGAAGTGAAATGAATTAATTTAGCCTTTAAGTCATGAATTTAAGTCATGGATTAAATGAATGGTGATAAAATGGTTCAATTTAAAAGAAAAAGTATGCCATTCTTCTTGTTAGAAATAAGATTTGCCTCAGTGTTATACAATCGGGCGGATTCACGAAGGCTTACACGGAGTTTAAGAGTAGTGTAAGCCCCCGTGTAAGCCTTCCGATTCAGGAACAGCACAAACCTCCGTGTAAGAGACAGCTAAAACGTCCCTTACACGGACTGGGCGTGGAAATGCACAATACCTCATTTGCAGCTCAAAGATATGCAACTGAGGTATTTGAGCGATCCAGGAAGCCCAAACCAGTCCGTGTAACGGACGTTTTAGCTGCAGAAATGTACTCAGCTGCCAACTGAGTACATTTCTGCAAAATTGACAACGGAGCTATGTCAGCTCCAAATAAAGGTTGTATATGTGTCATCTAGCATGCCAATGGCCAAATATGTGGCCATTGGCATTAAAAAGTGTTGCAAAATTATTTAAAATAACTTTTTTTTTCGGGGGATTTTGATGTTTAACTGTAGCGCACACCCGCGCAAATGGGGTGCGCTGCCTAAAAGTGAAAACTGAAGCTTATAAGCCCACAATTGTGGGTTTTATGTAGTACATGGAATGACAATGCAGGGACTAGCAGACCAAAAACAATATGGCCACCGTGTAGTGGTTGCCAAGGGGGGGAAGCTCAGTGTAAGAGATGTAACTAAGCATTACTAGGCAATCCTATGTAAATGAGGGTTACAATACTGAATCACACTGCCACATAGCTAATGAGCACTTTTCGAGTAGTGTAAGAGTTACAGAAGGGGGAGGAATAGAGTAAGAGGTAGGTGACATCACGGGGGGAATGATAGAAATAAATGTATCACATTGGAGGGCAGTGTAACGTGACAGATGAGAGAAAGACATCAGGGAGGGAGGTGTGTCTCAACAGAACACTAGGAAAGTAAAGAAATAGAGGGTGTACACTATCCCTACTCTCAAACTTTCTTAATATACGTGCATGCGTGCATGAGCGCGCGTGTAAGGCAGGCTCACCATGTTGGAGCATGTTGCAAACCATTTACAACGGTTTGCGCAGGCGTGCACATGTGTAAGGCAATGTAAACATCAGGAAGCCTGTTGCCTGATGTATAAGGCAGTGTGCACGCGTTTTACCATGAATCAGCCAAGTCCAAACCGTGTAAGTATGTGTGCGCGCGTTTAAGTCACTGTGAGCGTGCTTATGCTGGTGTGCACATTGCTCCCCCTGAGGAAACAGAAAGGAAAAAGGAAACAACCAGATTACAAGAAAGCTGTCAGATAATACTGCTGGAGTTAATTGGTGATAACAATCAGAAGCAGGCAATTACACAGGCAGACTAGAAGCCCAACCCAGCACTTAAAACACTACACACAGCAGTGCAGGGTGTTTCTCTCAAGAGATACTGCAAGAAAGGAGTAAGCTATCAGAATTGAAAACTAAAAAAGCTGAACTCAGAGCAGAAATGCTAGGGGCTGCCATAGGTGTTATAATCAGGCATAGGCGAATTGCTGAGGGTGGTGACAATGCAGATGCTGACAGACAACCCAGAGTGAGGAGAAGGAGAAGAGTATACAGGCCCAGGGTCATCTACCATGGGTTACATGAGCTGGAGATAGTAGAGCGCTACAGAGTGGACAGAGACCTTCTGCCACAAATTGTTGAGCTGTGCAGGCCATGTCTCACACACAGAACCAACAGAGGGGAACCCATCCCAGTGGAAACCAAGGTATGTGTTGGCTTAAGAATACTAGCAACAGGTACCTTCCAGAGACCAACTGGAGATATGATGGGGATATCACAGGCATCAGCCTCCAGGGTACTGCACCAGTTCCTGGATGCCATGTCGGCACATGTCGGTGATCATGTATATTTCCCCAATGCCCGTGAGGTATTGGCCAGCAATATGCATCTCTTCCAGCAAATAGCGGGATACCCTGAGGTACTGGGTGCAATAGACTGCACGCACATATGCATCAAAGCACCAGCCGGTGAGCGGGGTAGAGCCTATATTAACCGCAAGGGATTCCCCTCCATCAACTGCCAGGTCGTGTGTGATGCCCAGGGCATAATAATGAATGTGTGTGCTGGCTGCCCTGGGAGCTACCACGATTCCCACATCTGGCATCTGACTGAGCTGTACCAATCATTTGCCAGTGGGGACTTCCCACACGGACACCTAGTGGGGGATGAAGGTTATGCACTTGAGCCGTGGCTGATGACACCCATCAGAAATGCACACACACCTGAACAGGAACGCCATAATGAGGCACACGCACAAACACGTAATGTCATAGAGCGTGTGTTTGGGCTGCTCAAGTCATGGTTCCGGTGTCTGGACACATCTGGTGGAGCCTTGCAGTACACACCAACTACATGTACCCAAATGATCATGATATGTGCTATGCTACATAATATGATCCTGCAGAAACAGCTGCAGCAGGACCAGCATATGGCTGGGCCAAACATACCCCCACCATTGCCAAGGCCACCACAGGCAGAGGGTGACTCGGAGGAGGAACAACCTGACCTTGCCCTAGTAGGCAGAAGGAGGCGTGCCCAGTATGCCCTGGCCTTGGCAAAGAGGCAATGCATAGCACATACACTGGCTCAGTAGGAACACTGGGACTGATACCCCCTCCGCCTCACTCATATAGTAACAGGGACGCCTAACATGACACAACCTGCTTCCAAACATGTACAGGGAGTGTAGTATGTGCATCCGACAGAGGCAGCCCTGCGGCACCACCTGAGGCATGAATGCCACGTGTTAAGTAATGTAACACCATGTACCATATGCACACCTGATGACCCTGACTAACATCCAGCCTCACCAATCATGAACCACAAAAACACAAACCCACCTTCATAGGTACCACAAGGGATAGGAACCTAGATGTAATGCTAACCAATGCCAGAAGTATAAACAGCAAGATGCGTGCAGTGTAAACACACACAGTATAGAGAATGTAGATATCAGTGCTGTAATAGAAAACTGGGTCAAAGCCCACATCAGCACCCTAACACTACCAGGTCACACCTCATACAGTGATGTACAGCTGCAAAACATGGAACAAGCTACAAAATGAGGGTGACTAGCAATAAATGTCATGGATAACCACAACCCCATGTTGGTACCACAACAAGAAGCAGCATGGATTAGCCATGGTCAAATACCAATGGCTAAAACTGCCTACCACTATATAGCTTGCTGCAGACCACTGTCCTAATAGCAGGAACTGCACCAGGCCTATGTTGGAATACATGAAGATATCAAGCCCCCCAATCCACATTATATTTCTTGACTGAAAATACCTACACATACACCATAGTTTCATAGTTTACTACTACTAGGCTATCTGCCCTAGTGCATTTATAAGCCTAGCCATAGTGATGTGGCTATTGCCACCCCTTATAGTGGTAATAAGTGTACAGAATAGATTCCGAATATTGTGCCTCTGACTTAGTAGTGACACATTATGACCCTTTTACTTAATGGAATTAATTGACTGTGCCTCTGTCTAGTAGATTTCTCTTGAAGAGAGTCAGTGAGGGAGTCTGTCTAACATGAACTGGGATTCTGTGCTAGAGTGTGAGAAGCCTCTGAGTTATGAATCTGTCCCTCCAGCATGTCCTATACATGTATGTGCTGAGGTTCAAATCTTTAGCTCTCATGGTTCTGGTGGATTTGGATTGCTTGCAGTGGAGCATGTCCATCAAATCCTGATTGGACATGGTCTTGTATGTCAAGCATATGTCACCTGTAAGTAGGCTGTATGCTACTGAATAGAGCTGGATTTTCTTTAGTGTGGAAGCATATGACATGTGTTGTAGACCCTTGATCCTCTTGTTAAGGTACTTTTGGGGTCTCTCCAGCTGTTGCAAGTGCTGGGTGAGGTACATACCAAATGGGGCTTTGTATTCAATCATGGGCCTGATAAGGGAGAAGTATAGGGGTACAATGACCTCCTTTGATCTGGATGGAAAACCCTTCATGATAAGGTGGGCAAGATAGAAAGTCTTTCTAACCACTTTGGCAACATGGGTGTCAAACGAGAGGTCACTATCTACATGGGTCCCCAGGTGTCTGATTTTTTTTTTCTGTGCTCAGTGGGTTGCTGTCTATGTGTTAATTTGTGGGTACTTTGTTCCTCCCAAAGGGATGACTACACATCAGTTGCATTCATTTTCAGGCCATGATTCCGGCACCAGCTATCTGTTTTTGTGAGGGCATTCTGTAGGATGTGTGTGCCGGCTGATGTATTCACTATGGTGCCTAGGTTGCAGTCATCTGCAAACTGTGTCAGCCACAACCCTCCTATGTTTGCTTTCACATCTGAAAAGTAAATGCCAAATAAGAGGGGTCCCAGGACAGATCCCTGTGGGACACCACTTGTGACTGGCTTTGAATCTGACAAGGCACCTGCAATGTCTACCTTATGGGTTCGGTTTTTTAGCCATTTTGCAACCTATCCTGTGACATATGGATTTATATTTCAGCTGTTGAGCTTGTCTATGATGCCTGATTGGGGTATTGTGTCAAAGGCCTTAGCCAAGTGCAGGTAGGCTGTGTGGACCGCTTAGCCCTCATCAATGGCCCTACTGACAGTTTCCAAATAGTCAACTAGGTTCAAAAGGCAGGATCTGCCCTTTACAAAACTGAACTGGGTGGGATCAAGAGTCTGTAGGTCACCAATGTCTCTGTTTAAGAGCTCCAGAATGACTCTTTCCATAGCTTTGCAGACAAGGCTGGTTAAGCTTGTGTGGTGGTAGTTCCCAGGGTCTGTGGAGGCATCTCCTTTGTGGAGTGGGACCACTGTTGCTGTACGCCAGTGTTCAGGTACATATCCTGTAGCAAGGCTAAGGTTAAATATAATTTTTATATACGGGTTTAGCTCCTCTTGGAGTTCACGTAGCACGCAACTGGGGATACCATCAGGTCCCATTGATGCTGTGTTTTTGTCTTTGCTGAGTGCGGCTCTCGCATGGACATCTGAGATAACAGTGAGGTTACATTCAGCTGTGATAACTATCATCTTTTGGGGGTGAGGGAGGGAGGAAATTGCACTGAACCTGTCTGCCAAAATGTTGCCAATATCAGTTGGGTCACTGAAATTTATGTTGTTGTGTACTACCTCTGAGCATATCTGAGGGTTCCCACCCAGGTTTCTGACATAACTGAAGAAGGCATTGTGGTTATCTTTATTGTCTTTGGTGATTTTTGTCTCAAAGTTGACCTTGGATGTCTTTATGAAAGAATGTAGCTTTTTACTAGTGCTGATCACAGCTGCCTTCCCTTTAGGAGATTTAGCTCTGTTTTGCATTAGTATCCTTCATTTGTGATACAGTTCGTTTATGGCTGGGGTCCACCAGACAGGCCACTTTCCCTTGGTGGAGAGGGTCTTGGTTTTATTTGTGATAGCATGGTCCATGCTTTCTTGGAGATATCCTTAGAAAGCGTTTGTGAAGGAGTCACCATTGTGTGTTGTGGTTTCCACTGGCCCAGTGGGCTTAAAGGATACCATCTCAGTCTGAAGAAGTGTGAAGTCAGCTTTTGAGAAGTTTGTCACTATACTCTTTGTATTATACTAGCACCGACACATTTGTAGAAAATTTTCCAGAAGCCATCAAACAAAATGGACATGCAAAATGTAACACTTCCACAAGAGGTGTAAGCATACTGGATGTGATAATCAGAAATATGTGTACTGGATGTCAAGATGAGAAGTGTATCCCTCACTGGTAAGACCAGACCATAGAGTAATCACACTGTAGTTACACATCCCAACCCCAGTCCCTGGCCAGAATACCACAGTGAAACACATGTATAAAGCATAGCTTGCACCCCTACAAACCAATGTGGAATCCATGAAAGGCCCTATGCAAGTCCAGAATATGGGACACACTGCAGAACATGTTATACAGACATTCCATGAACACAGCCAAGAGTGCTTGGAGTCTGAAATCACAAATAACAACAAGACACAATGCCATACACCCAGGCATCTGGCATGCTGGACTCCAGCAATTACTAAACCATTGAAGAGAATGAGGAAGCTACCACATGATAGATCAAACATAAAAAGTGAAGTAATCAGTGATCACTAGTATGGCAATAAAATGTGTCCACACATACAACCCACTAAGGCCAGGCAAAACAAGTAGAATCTGTGAATCCAGAGGCAATGTGAACACCTGTCCCAAGTACACACACAACAACAACTCACCCCAATAAATACAAATATATGTGATAGACGCAACCAGGTAGCCAAACCGGAGCCTGAGCACCCCCAAATCAGTACTGTCAAAAGTAGTCAGGAGGACAAGGTAACCACATACACCACAAACCCAGTCCCACATAGACCTACAACGACTGTAAACCAAACACATAAACACAAAAACATTCCCAGAGGCCCTAACTACAAACACACAACACCAACACAAGCCTCCAAAGCAGACACCCAATAAAACAACCTCCAGACATAGCACATGTAACACATAGTACACAAAGCTGGTGTGCCAAACAGTCACAGGACAGAAGGAGAAACAACATGCCTGATACAGTTGTAATAGGTGACTCCATAGTGAGACATGCTGCTGTTCCAGGGATGGCTTGCACCTGTTACCCATGGGTGTCTGGATATTGCCTAAGGCTTTTGCAACCTACAGAGATCCTTTTGTCGGCAAGGCCAAAAAGACTAACCCACCACCATAGAAAACAAAACTGGAAAGAAACAGAAGGGTAATGCTGATCAATGCCAGATGTGTAAACCTCAATATGCATGCTCCTGAGGCCCTCCCCAGTATGGAGAACATCGATGTCTGTCTACTGATGGAAACCTGCTGCAAGCCTCGTGACAGCACACCAGCACTACCAGGTAATACCACATATCATGTGTTATGGCCACAAAACATGGAACAAAACATAAAAGGAGGGTGAGTATCCATATTCAGCACAGACACCTATACGTCCAGTGAACTGACAATGCTTACGTCATTGCAGTCCACCCATGTGCAACTAACCATAGGCAAGACTGCTGTACAGTCTGTGGCATGCTACAGACCACACTCTCACACACAGGAACCCCACCCAGCTGTCCTGAAGACAGTGGACAGTATGAATGTACCACCAAATACAAAACAAGGTACACACAAATTACCACATAGGTGGTAAACCATTATGTATGGAAGGAGTAATCAGGGACCTAGTGACACAAGTGGACAGTAACCTGTTATGTGACAGTCACATTGCCAATTTGGCTAGGAAGACTGTCTATATTGGACACTGTATCATGAAAGGATTCACATCTATGTCAACAAAGGTCATTGTGCCCCTATACTGTTCCCTTATCAGACCATAATGTAGTACAATGCCTCATTTGGGATGTACATTACCTGGCACCTGCAGCAGTTAGAAAGACCTCAAAGGTACCTCACCAAGAGTTAGAAAGGGTCTCAAATATATGTCATATGCTGCCTGGCTGTAGACACCACAGCTGAATGCAGTCACATACTGCCTACACAAAGGCATTGTATGTCTGTTGTACAAGTCCATGTCCAACACAGAAGTAATGGACATGCTCCACCCCAGAAAACTCAAAGCCATTGGAGCTGTGTGAGTCAGAGATGTCAACCTTAACACATAGGGCCAGTTTCAGGAAGCCTCCGTGTAAGAGTTATAACTCTTACACGGAGGCTGCAGTTAAACGGTGTGATGTCAGCATGTCATGCATATGCATGAGGTGCATGAGGCATGCTGAATCACACTGTAACTCTTACACTGTCTGTGTAAGACAGTAGGGGGTGTGTCCGTAGGCTAAGCCCTGCAAGCGGACATGCCCCCGGAAGTCTAGAATGGCAGAAAGTAAACAGCCAAGAGAGAGGCTATGGAAATGTGAATAAACACACTACACAACACATGCCCCCACAGACCAGCAATGTAAAAAGTGAGCAGATGTTATAAAATGAAAATGAAAACTGTTTTATTTTTTTTAAAACCCCGTAAATGTTTGCAACTGCGTGCGCTCGTGTGCGCGGGTGTGCTACTAGTGCAACTGCAGTTAGCAATCAGTGGAAAAGGATATAAGAACTAAATATGCAAAGTAAGCCAAGAAGTAATAGCATAGCACTAGAGTTGTCAGCTTAAGAGCAGGCAGGCAAGGTTCGAGCCCACCCAACAACCTTTTTTTTTTTTTTTGTAAATAAGCACTAAAAAGGCCCCTGACAGTATTGTACAAATGTACAAGTATTTCCTTTTGTAAAATGGAATGAAATGGGGCATATATTTTCAAGTAATACATAGGTTCATAGGTACTTCAGGCTAACTACCCTTGGCAGCCATTTTTTTTAAGCCCAATTATCCCTTGTGACGAGACCTAACCCTGCACCTTGTGTTTGTAAGGCAAACACCTTAACCATTAGGCCACCCTCCCAACCCCTCCCAATAATAAAAATATTTAGAAATGTACTGATAGCTAAGCTGCTGTGAGACAGAGTGCCCGTAGCTGAGTAGTGTTTCAAAGGCTGCAAATTGCTTGCCCGTAGCTAAGCACTGGTTTAACAGGCTCAAACTGTGTGCAACTAGCTGTGCTTAGCTTAACATGCGTGTTACTAGCCAATTAAGGTTTAACCCAGTGCACACCGTTTGCGCGGAGGTGCGCGCCGTGCCCACAACCTAACCACCGGTGCGCATGCGTGAGCTCCGCGCAAACGAGCACAGACCTGGTTTTAAGTGCTTAAAATTGCTTTTGGCGTGTTTGATTGACAGGTCCTGAACTCATTTCTAGACAGTCATGAAAATTAAAAATCAGTGGTCAGATTCGAACCCAGGATACCATGCACTAGAGTCAAGGTACTAAACGACTAAGCCATGACAGCAGTACTTAGAAATGCAGAAATAGCATGTATATAGGATATAATCCAAAATGGAGCATGATAAAGCAGTTTCTGTGAAGTAGATACAATTCCAAAATGGCCAATCATAGAAATGTGTGGGAAAATCGGCATATATAAGCCCCATAGGCAGGAATACACAGCATAAACGATTGTAGAATAGACCTGCAGGCAGAATGAGTGGAGTAGGGGAGGGACGTTGCTTTCGAGCACAGCGGTGGGGCGTTGAGGAGTCCAGATACATGGTATGGCTCCTAGTTCACCATCATGAGGCCCAACTCATGCAGGGCCAGGTCTCATGGGGAGCATAAAGGGCGGAGGCATGGGACTAGTTGGCTCATGATCTCACTAGTGCTACTGGGATTCCACATACTGGTGAGCAAGTCCGTCACCACCATGCGGACCTGAAGCGACGTAAAGAAGACCAGTTGACCCAAGGGATCCAGGAGGCCCGGGATATGCCCAACGCCCCACTACTGAGTAAGTTACATTTTACTTATGTATGTAAGGAATTCAACTAGCTGATACCATGGAGATGTGTATTCCAATATTACTTGTTTTGTATTACAGCTGCAGATGTCCGCTCTGCGAATCGAAGGGCACATGACCGCAGGCTGGTGCGGCTGCGCCACCATGCAGGTTAGTAACCCCACCTAGTACTTGTAAATAAATATTATAGTGTAGCACGTAGCAGAACACTGCAGTGTATTGATTAAAAGTAATAGAATGTGCAAGCAACAAGTGAAAGTCTGCAGGTATGGCTGCAACAAGTTCATCAGTATGCAAGTGAAACTGGAAATATAATTGATAGAAATAAATAGTTCTGTAATACAGATGTCCCACCATTAATTAAATGTAGTATAACCTGCAGTAGTCTCAAGAGTACAGCTTCAGAAGCTGAGTTAATCACATGTGAGATATATCCCCTGTTGAAATGCTGAATCATGACAGAAGTGAGGCTGCTGGAAAGTGTTTGAATCACCACAGGTCTAATATGTGAAAAAAGCCTAGAAGTACCAACCTGAACTGTGAAATAGCAGGATGTGTGAGAGTGACTGAAAGGATCATGTATCAATAAATAAAGTAGTAATAACCCCTGAATATATAAGCCTCAGTGTGGTTCTACAGAACTACATGCATGTGGGAATTAAAAAGTAACATCCCAAACTGATTGCAGTGTTTCTGAATCTTGAATGTTTAAGCCAAAATCTGTATATGATGATGACAGTCAACAATTTTCAGATAGAATGAATGATTGTCTGACATACTAAACATCCATAGTTGTCCCCTGCCCTGTCATCAATGTGTATCAGGATGATGTATCTGATCAAAGTCATAATAACTAGGATAGTGATGTATCTGTAACAGGTCTAGCATGACAGTCAATAAAAAATCATTTTGAAACTATCACCCACAAGTCAATTGTGTTTCTATTACAAATGTATATTAATGTATAATTTATGAATGTGTATCATTTTCTTTCTCCACCATACCCTGTAATTGCAAATTAAAAAACTCACTAAATATTGGTATGTGAACATTTCATTAACCATGGACATTTGTCCTGTTGTTTCAAAAATATGTGCATGTCCGTTGTTGCATCTGCCCTGTTCATACCTGCAAACCTGATGGCCTGTTGCCATTAATCAACCCTGCATGTTGTTTGATTGTGTATTTCTGTTCAAATAATGCATGTGATATTGATATGCCTGTTGTTCAATGGTGTTAATATCTGGGTGTTTGTTTAATGGGAATGCCAATGCATGCTGTTACAACTAATTTGAATGGAATAATATGCTACTAACCCAAACTAACATAACATACTCACAAACCTAGAACGCTTGGGAAGGCAGGTCCCAGCGGACCCACCTCTCCCACCTCATCTGGCGACTGTACCTGGCACTAGTGCCCAGGCCGGACCCTCCTCCAGTGGCCCTGTGCCACCTTCGGGTGGAAGCGCTGCAGGGGATGGGGCCTGTCCCCCCTCTGCAAGTGTGGCCAGAGGAGTCCGTCCACTCACCCTCCAAGGTGTCCGGTCTGTGGTGCGAAGGGAGATCCAAGACTCTGTTCTTGGGTCCCTATGCCAGCTTGAGGCCCGGGTGGCACAGCTTACGGACATGCCTGTTGTCCCACCTGCACAGCCCCCAGCACAGCCCTGTCCTGGGCTGTGAAGGAACAGTGGCAACTGCCTATGGGTGGGGATATCAGTTCCACTGTTGCCATCTGTGGGCTCATGTGCCCTGGCTATCCCAACCTCCATCCCCGTCAATTGTGTAACCCCCCCACATGTGTCATACACCACCCCTGTATGCGTCTTGTCTGTCTTGTCTGTTAACCTACCCAACCTACCTCCCCAGCTATACCGACTACCTTCATCTGACATACCACTCTCACCTGAAAAAAAGGGCACTCTGTACCCACAAAAATTACGCCCCATACATAGCTGTCCATGTTGCACACATGTCCGCTGGACATTGAAACTGTTAATTACAATTGGCTGTACAACAGGTATTAATGTTGTCCTGACACATCTCTCAGGGGTGGAAGGTTTCAAATGTCACACCAAATTACATACAAATGCACAGCTGTTGCTGAGAAAGACATGGGCAGCTATGGGCCTCACCTACATCCTTCCTGCAAATCCCAAGCTTGTTTCCCTACTGTCTTACCCTCTTTGTGACCCCTTTTTCACCACTTTCCTGTCACCCCTTTTTCTTTTCTTTCAAAGAAAATAGCGCGGGTGTGCACTTGTGTGCTCGGAGCTCACCACCAGTGCGCATGCGTGAGCTCCGTGCAAACGAGCGCAGACCTGGTTTTAAGTGCTTAAAAGTGCCTTTGGCACTTTTGATTGACAGGTCCTGTACTCATTTCGAAAGAAAAATAAATTCCCACTGTCAGTCTCAAACCCAGGACCTTGGTAAGGCTAGTCTGTAGGACCTACCACTAAGCCACGACTGTCATACAAGAACACAGCGCTAAAATAAATATAACATGTAATACTAGGAATCAATATAAAGGGAATATAGGATGTGTACTACCCAAAAGCAAAAAGTTCAACAGGTACCTTCCAGAGACCAACTGGAGATATGATGGGGATATCACAGGCATCAGCCTCCAGGGTACTGCACCAGTTCCTGGATGCCATGTCGGCACATGTCGGTGATCATGTATATTTCCCCAATGCCCGTGGAGGTATTGGCCAGCAATATGCATCTCTTCCAGCAATTAGCGGGTTACCCTCAGGTACTGGGTGCAATAGACTGCACATATGCATCAAAGCACCAGCCGTGAGCGGGTAGAGCCTATATTAACTGCAAGGGATTCCCTCCATCAACTGCCAGGTCGTGTGTGATGCCCAGGGCATAATAATGAATGTGTGTGCTGGCTGCCCTGGGAGCTACCACGATTCCCACATCTGGCATCTGACGCAGCTGTACCAATCATTTGCCAGTGGGGACTTCCCACACGGACACCTAGTGGGGGATGAAGGTTATGCACTTGAGCCGTGGCTGATGACACCCATCAGAAATGCACACACACCTGAACAGGAACGCCATAATGAGGGACACGCACAAACACGTAATGTCATAGAGCGTGTGTTTGGGCTGCTCAAGTCATGGTTCCGGTGTCTGGACACATCTGGTGGAGCCTTGCAGTACACACCAACTACATGTACCCAAATGATCATGATATGTGCTATGCTACATAATATGATCCTGCAGAAACAGCTGCAGCAGGACCAGCATATGGCTGGGCCAAACATACCCCCACCATTGCCAAGGCCACCACAGGCAGAGGGTGACTCGGAGGAGGAACAACCTGACCTTGCCCTAGTAGGCAGAATGAGGCATGCCCAGTATGCCCTGGCCTTGGCAAAGAGGCAATGCATAGCACATACACTGGCTCAGTAGGAACACTGGGACTGATACCCCTCGCCTCACTCATATAGTAACAGGGACGCCTAACATGACACAACCTGCTTCCAAACATGTACAGGGAGTGTAGTATGTGCATCCGACAGAGGCAGCCCTGCGGCACCACCTGAGGCATGAATGCCACGTGTTAAGTAATGTAACACCATGTACCATATGCACACCTGATGACCCTGACTAACATCCAGCCTCACCAATCATGAACCACAAAAACACAAACCCACCTTCATAGGTACCACAAGGGATAGGAACCTAGATGTAATGCTAACCAATGACAGAAGTATAAACAGCAAGATGCGTGCAGTGTAAACGCACACAGTATAGAGAATGTAGATATCAGTGCTGTAATAGAAAACTGGGTCAAAGCCCACATCAGCACCCTAACACTACCAGGTCACACCTCATACAGTGATGTACAGCTGCAAAACATGGAACAAGCTACAAAACGAGGGTGACTAGCAATAAATGTCATGGATAACCACAACCCCATGTTGGTACCACAACAAGAAGCAGCATGGATTAGCCATGGTCAAATACCAATGGCTAAAACTGCCTACCACTATATAGCTTGCTGCAGACCACTGTCCTAATAGCAGGAACTGCACCAGGCCTATGTTGGAATACATGAAGATATCAAGCCCCCCAATCCACATTATATTTCTTCACTGAAAATACCTACACATACACCATAGTTTCATAGTTTACTACTACTAGGCTATCTGCCCTAGTGCATTTATAAGCCTAGCCATAGTGATGTGGCTATTGCCACCCCTTATAGTGGTAATAAGTGTACAGAATAGATTCCGAATAGTGTGCCTCTGACTTAGTAGTGACACATTATGACCCTTTTACTTAATGGAATTAATTGACTGTGCCTCTGTCTAGTAGATTTCTCTTGAAGAGAGTCAGTGAGGGAGTCTGTCTAACATGAACTGGGATTCTGTGCTAGAGTGTGAGAAGCCTCTGAGTTATGAATCTGTCCCTCCAGCATGTCCTATACATGTATGTGCTGAGGTTCAAATCTTTAGCTCTCATGGTTCTGGTGGATTTGGATTGCTTGCAGTGGAGCATGTCCATCAAATCCTGATTGGACATGGTCTTGTATGTCAAGCATATGTCACCTGTAAGTAGGCTGTATGCTACTGAATAGAGCTGGATTTTCTTTAGTGTGGAAGCATATGACATGTGTTGTAGACCCTGATCCTCTTGTTAAGGTACTTTTGGGGTCTCTCCAGCTGTTGCAAGTGTTGGGTGAGGTACATACCAAATGGGGCTTTGTATTCAATCATGGGCCTGATAAGGGAGAAGTATAGGGGTACAATGACCTCCTTTGATCTGGATGGAAAACCCTTCATGATAAGGTGGGCAAGATAGAAAGTCTTTCTAACCACTTTGGCAACATGGGTGTCAAACGAGAGGTCACCATCTACATGGGTCCCCAGGTGTCGGATTTTTTTTTTCTGTGCTCAGTGGGTTGCTGTCTATGTGTTAATTTGTGGGTACTTTGTTCCTCCCAAAGGGGATGACTACACATCAGTTGCATTCAGTTTCAGGCCATGATTCTGGCACCAGCTATCTGTTTTTGTGAGGGCATTCTGTAGGATGTGTGTGCCGGCTGATGTATTCACTATGGCGCCTAGGTTGCAGTCATCTGCAAACTGTGTCAGCCAAAACCCTCCTAGGTTTGCTTTCACATCTGAAAAGTAAATGCCAAATAAGAGGGGTCCCAGGACAGATCCTTGTGGGACACCACTTGTGACTGGCTTTGAATTTGACAAGGCACCTGCAATGTCTACCTTATGGGTTCGGTTTTTTAGCCATTTTGCAACCTATCCTGTGACATATGGATTTATATTTCAGCTGTTGAGCTTGTCTATGATGCCTGAGTGGGGTATTGTGTCAAAGGCCTTAGCCAAGTGCAGGTAGGCTGTGTGGACCGCTTAGCCCTCATCAATGGCCCTACTGACAGTTTCCAAATAGTCAACTAGGTTCAAAAGGCAGGATCTGCCCTTTACAAAACTGAACTGGGTGGGATCAAGAGTCTGTAGGTCACCAATGTCTCTGTTTAAGAGCTCCAGAATGACTCTTTCCATAGCTTTGCAGACAAGGCTGGTTGCTTGTGTGGTGGTAGTTCCCAGGGTCTGTGGAGGCATCTCCTTTGTGGAGTGGGACCACTGTTGCTGTACGCCAGTGTTCAGGTACATATCCTGTAGCAAGGCTAAGGTTAAATATAATTTTTATATACGGGTTTAGCTCCTCTCGGAGTTCACGAGCAACTGGGGATACCATCAGGTCCCATTGATGCTGTGTTTTTGTCTTTGCTGAGTGCTCGCATGGACATCTGAGATAACAGTGAGGTTACATTCAGCTGTGATAACTATCATCTTTTGGGGGTGAGGGAGGGAGGAAATTGCACTGAACCTGTCTGCCAAAATGTTGCCAATATCTGTTGGGTCACTGAAATTTATGTTGTTGTGTACTAACTCTGAGCATATCTGAGGGTTCCCACCCAGGTTTCTGACATAACTGAAGAAGGCATTGTGGTTATCTTTATTGTCTTTGGTGATTTTTGTCTCAAAGTTGACCTTGGATGTCTTTATGAAAGAATGTAGCTTTTTACTAGTGCTGATCACAGCTGCCTTCCATTTAGGAGATTTAGCTCTGTTTTGCATTAGTATCCTTCATTTGTGATACAGTTCGTTTATGGCTGGGGTCCACCAGACAGGCCACTTTCCCTTGGTGGAGAGGGTCTTGGTTTTATTTGTGATAGCATGGTCCATGCTTTCTTGGAGATATCGTTAGAAAGCGTTTGTGAAGGAGTCACCATTGTGTGTTGTGGTTTCCACTGGCCCAGTGGGCTTAAAGGATACCATCTCAGTCTGAAGAAGTGTGAAGTCAGCTTTTGAGAAGTTTGTCACTGTACTCTTTGTATTATACTAGCACCGACACATTTGTAGAAAATTTTCCAGAAGCCATCAAACAAAATGGACATGCAAAATGTAACACTTCCACAAGAGGTGTAAGCATACTGGATGTGATAATCAGAAATATGTGTACTGGATGTCAAGATGAGAAGTGTATCCCTCACTGGTAAGACCAGACCATAGAGTAAAAACACTGTAGTTACACATCCCGACCCCAGTCCCTGGCCAGAATACCACAGTGAAACACATGTATAAAGCATAGCTTGCACCCCTACAAACCAATGTGGAATCCATGAAAGGCCCTATGCAAGTCCAGAATATGGGACACACTGCAGAACATGTTATACAGACATTCCATGAACACAGCCAAGAGTGCTTGGAGTCTGAAATCACAAATAACAACAAGACACAATGCCATACACCCAGGCATCTGGCATGCTGGACTCCAGCAATTACTAAACCATTGAAGAGAATGAGGAAGCTACCACATGATAGATCAAACATAAAAAGTGAAGTAATCAGTGATCACTAGTATGGCAATAAAATGTGTCCACACATACAACCCACTAAGGCCAGGCAAAACAAGTAGAATCTGTGAATCCAGAGGCAATGTGAACACCTGTCCCAAGTACACACACAACAACAACTCACCCCAATAAATACAAATATATGTGATAGACGCAACCAGGTAGCCAAACTGAGCCTGAGCACCCCAAATCAGTACTGTCAAAAGTAGTCAGGAGGACAAGGTAACCACATACACCACAAACCCAGTCCCACATAGACCTACAACGACTGTAAACCAAACACATAAACACAAAAACATTCCCAGAGGCCCTAACTACAAACACACAACACCAACACAAGCCTCCAAAGCAGACATCCAATAAAACAACCTCCAGACATAGCACATGTAACACATAGTACACAAAGCTGGTGTGCCAAACAGTCACAGGACAGAAGGAGAAACAACATGCCTGATACAGTTGTAATAGGTGACTCCATAGTGAGACATGCTGCTGTTCCAGGGATGGCTTGCACCTGTTACCCATGGGTGTCTGGATATTGCCTAAGGCTTTTGCAACCTACAGAGATCCTTTTGTCGGCAAGGCCAAAAAGACTAACCCACCACCATAGAAAACAAAACTGGAAAGAAACAGAAGGGTAATGCTGATCAATGCCAGATGTGTAAACCTCAATATGCATGCTCCTGAGGCCCTCCCCAGTATGGAGAACATCGATGTCTGTCTACTGATGGAAACCTGCTGCAAGCCTCGTGACAGCACACCAGCACTACCAGGTAATACCACATATCATGTGTTATGGCCACAAAACATGGAACAAAACATAAAAGGAGGGTGAGTATCCATATTCAGCACAGACACCTATACGACCAGTGAACTGACAATGCTTACGGCATTGCAGTCCACCCATGTGCAACTAACCATAGGCAAGACTGCTGTACAGTCTGTGGCATGCTACAGACCACACTCTCACACACAGGAACCCCACCCAGCTGTCCTGAAGACAGTGGACAGTATGAATGTACCACCAAATACAAAACAAGGTACACACAAATTACCACATAGGTGGTAAACCATTATGTATGGAAGGAGTAATCAGAGACCTAGTGACACAAGTGGACAGTAACCTGTTATGTGACAGTCACATTGCCAATTTGGCTAGGAAGACTGTCTATATTGGACACTGTATCATGAAAGGATTCACATCTATGTCAACAAAGGTCATTGTGCCCCTATACTGTTCCCTTATCAGACCATAATGTAGTACAATGCCTCATTTGGGATGTACATTACCTGGCACCTGCAGCAGTTAGAAAGACCTCAAAGGTACCTCACCAAGAGTTAGAAAGGGTCTCAAATATATGTCATATGCTGCCTGGCTGTAGACACCACAGCTGAATGCAGACACATACTGCCTACATAAAGGCATTGTATGTCTGTTGTACAAGTCCATGTCCAACACAGAAGTAATGGACATGCTCCACCCCAGAAAACTCAAAGCCATTGGAGCTGTGTGAGTCAGAGATGTCAACCTTAACACATAGGGCTTCAGGAAGCCTCCGTGTAAGAGTTATAACTCTTACACGGAGGCTGCAGTTAAACGGTGTGATGTCAGCATGTCATGCATATGCATGAGGTGCATGAGGCATGCTGAATCACACTGTAACTCTTACACTGTCTGTGTAAGACAGTAGGGGGTGTGTCCGTAGGCTAAGCCCTGCAAGCGGACATGCCCCGAAGTCTAGAATGGCAGAAAGTAAACAGCCAAGAGAGAGGCTATGGAAATGTGAATAAACACACTACACAACACATGCCCCCACAGACCAGCAATGTAAAATGTGAGCAGATGTTATAAAATGAAAATGAAAACTGTTTTATTTTTAAAACCCGTAAATGTTTGCAACTCGATGCGCTCGTGTGCGCGGGTGTGCTACTAGTGCAACTGCAGTTAGCAATCAGTGGAAAAGGATATAAGAACTAAATATGCAAAGTAAGCCAAGAAGTAATAGCATAGCACTAGAGTTGTCAGCTTAAGAGCAGGCAGGCAAGGTTTGAGCCCACCCAACAACCTTTTTTTTTTTTTTTTGTAAATAAGCACTAAAAAGGCCCCTGACGGTATTGTACAAATGTACAAGTATTTCCTTTTGTAAAATGGAATGAAATGGGGCATATATTTTCAAGTAATACAATAATAAAAATATTTAGAAATGTACTGATAGCTAAGCTGCTGTGAGACAGAGTGCCCGTAGCTGAGTAGTGTTTCAAAGGCTGCAAATTGCTTGCCCGTAGCTAAGCACTGGTTTAACAGGCTCAAACTGTGTGCAACTAGCTGTGCTTAGCTTAACATGCGTGTTACTAGCCAATTAAGGTTTAACCCAGTGCACACCGTTTGCGCGGAGGTGCGCGCCATGCCCACAACCTAACCACCGGTGCGCATGCGTGAGCTCCGCGCAAACGAGCACAGACCTGGTTTTAAGTGCTTAAAATTGCTTTTGGCGTGTTTGATTGACAGGTCCTGAACCCATTTCTAGACAGTCATGAAAATTAAAAATCAGTGGTCAGCTTCGAACCCAGGATACCATGCACTAGAGTCAAGGTACTAAACTACTAAGCCATGACAGCAGTACTTAGAAATGCAGAAATAGCATGTATATAGGATATAATCCAAAATGGAGCATGATAAAGCAGTTTCTGTGAAGTAGATACAATTCCAAAATGGCCAATCATAGAAATGTGTGGGAAAATCGGCATATATAAGCCCCATAGGCAGGAATACACAGCATAAACGATTGTAGAATAGACCTGCAGGCAGAATGAGTGGAGTAGGGGAGGGACGTTGCTTTCGAGCACAGCGGTGGGGCGTTGAGGAGTCCATATACATGGTATGGCTCCTAGTTCACCATCATGAGGCCCAACTCATGCAGGGCCAGCTCTCATGGGGAGCATACAGGGCGGAGGCATGGGACTAGTTGGCTCATGATCTCACTAGTGCTACTGGGATTCCACATACTGGTGAGCAAGTCCGTCACCACCATGCGGACCTGAAGCGACGTAAAGAAGACCAGTTGACCCAAGGGATCCAGGAGGCCCGGGATATGCCCAACGCCCCACTACTGAGTAAGTTACATTTTACTTATGTATGTAAGGAATTCAACTAGCTGATACCATGGAGATGTGTATTCCAATATTACTTGTTTTGTATTACAGCTGCAGATGTCCGCTCTGCGAATCGAAGGGCACATGACCGCAGGCTGGTGCGGCTGCGCCACCATGCAGGTTAGTAACCCCACCTAGTACTTGTAAATAAATATTATAGTGTAGCACGTAGCAGAACACTGCAGTGTATTGATTAAAAGTAATAGAATGTGCAAGCAACAAGTGAAAGTCTGCAGGTATGGCTGCAACAAGTTCATCAGTATGCAAGTGAAACTGGAAATATAATTGATAGAAATAAATAGTTCTGTAATACAGATGTCCCACCATTAATTAAATGTAGTATAACCTGCAGTAGTCTCAAGAGTACAGCTTCAGAAGCTGAGTTAATCACATGTGAGATATATCCCCTGTTGAAATGCTGAATCATGACAGAAGTGAGGCTGCTGGAAAGTGTTTGAATCACCACAGGTCTAATATGTGAAAAAAGCCTAGAAGTACAAACCTGAACTGTGAAATAGCAGGATGTGTGAGAGTGACTGAAAGGATCATGTATCAATAAATAAAGTAGTAATAACCCCTGAATATATAAGCCTCAGTGTGGTTCTACAGAACTACATGCATGTGGGAATTAAAAAGTAACATCCCAAACTGATTGCAGTGTTTCTGAATATTGAATGTTTAAGCCAAAATCTGTATATGGTGATGACAGTCAACAATTTTCAGATAGAATGAATGATTGTCTGACATACTAAACATCCATAGTTGTCCCCTGCCCTGTCATCAATGTGTAGCAGGATGATGTATCTGATCAAAGTCATAATAACTAGGATAGTGATGTATCTGTAACAGGTCTAGCATGACAGTCAATAAAAAATCATTTTGAAACTATCACCCACAAGTCAATTGTGTTTCTATTACAAATGTATATTAATGTATAATTTATGAATGTGTATCATTTTCTTTCTCCACCATACCCTGTAATTGTAAATTAAAAAACTCACTAAATATTGGTATGTAAACATTTCATTAACCATGGACATTTGTCCTGTTGTTTCAAAAATATATGCATGTCCGTTGTTGCATCTGCCCTGTTCATACCTGCAAACCTGATGGCCTGTTGCCATTAATCAACCCTGCATGTTGTTTGATTGTGTATTTCTGTTCAAATAATGCATGTGATATTGATATGCCTGTTGTTCAGTGGTGTTAATATCTGGGTGTTTGTTTAATGGGAATGCCAATGCATGCTGTTACAACTAATTTGAATGGAATAATATGCTACTAACCCAAACTAACATAACATACTCACAAACCTAGAACGCTTGGGAAGGCAGGTCCCAGCGGACCCACCTCTCCCACCTCATCTGGCGACTGTACCTGGCACTAGTGCCCAGGCCGGACCCTCCTCCAGTGGCCCTGTGCCACCTTCGGGTGGAAGCGCTGCAGGGGATGGGGCCTGTCCCCCCTCTGCAAGCGTGGCCAGAGGAGCCCGTCCACTCACCCTCCAAGGTGTCCGGTCTGTGGTGCGAAGGGAGATCCAAGACTCTGTTCTTGGGTCCCTATGCCAGCTTGAGGCCCGGGTGGCACAGCTTACGGACATGCCTGTTGTCCCGCTTGCACAGCCCCCAGCACAGCCCCGTCCTGGGCTGTGAAGGAACAGTGGCAACTGCCTATGGGTGGGGATATCAGTTCCACTGTTGCCATCTGTGGGCTCATGTGCCCTGGCTATCCCAACCTCCATCCCTGTCAATTGTGTAACCCCCCCCACATGTGTCATACACCACCCCTGTATGCGTCTTGTCTGTCTTGTCTGTTAACCTACCCAACCTACCTCCCCAGCTATACCGACTACCTTCATCTGACATACCACTCTCACCTGAAAAAAAAAAAAAGGCACTCTGTACCCACAAAAAAATTACGCCCCATACATAGCTGTCCATGTTGCACACATGTCCGCTGGACATTGAAACTGTTAATTACAATTGGCTGTACAACAGGTATTAATGTTGTCCTGACACATCTCTCAGGGGTGGAAGGTTTCAAATGTCACACCAAATTACATACAAATGCACAGCTGTTGCTGAGAAAGACATGGGCAGCTATGGGCCTCACCTACATCCTTCCTGCAAATCCCAAGCTTGTTTCCCTACTGTCTTACCCTCTTTGTGACCCCTTTTTCACCACTTTCCTGTCACCCCTTTTTCTTTTCTTTCAAAGAAAATAGCGCGGGTGTGCACTTGTGTGCTCGGAGCTCACCACCAGTGCGCATGCGTGAGCTCCGTGCAAATGAGCGCAGACCTGGTTTTAAGTGCTTAAAAGTGCCTTTGGCACTTTTGATTGACAGGTCCTGTACTCATTTCGAAAGAAAAAGAAATTCCCACTGTCAGTCTCAAACCCATGACCTTGGTAAAGCTAGTCTGTAGGACCTACCACTAAGCCACGACTGTCATACAAGAACACAGTGCTAAAATAAATATAACATGTAATACTAGGAATCAATATAAAGGGAATATAGGATGTGTACTACCCAAAGCATGTCAGGTAGATTTTTAATGCCCAAATTACTGGATTCCCATACTAGTTTAGTGTTAACAGAAACAGCCCTGCTAATTGTTAGCTTGTACATAATAATGTAAGGTAATGTACATATATGAAAGTATTATATGTACACACACACACACACACACACGCATATATATATATATATATATATATATATATTAATACATATGAAATATAGTGGTAGGTGTCAGTATTCATACACACTCACTATAGGAAACAGTGAAGATAAATGCAGCAACCAGAATCTACAACACAGCCTGACTACTGTGAGACTTACTAACTCTTTTAACTGCGTAAAGGTGCCTTCAGCACTTTGATTAACAGGTTCTGTACTCATTTTGAAAGAAAAACAAATTCCCACTGCCAGTCTCAAACCCAGGACCCTGGTAACGCTATTCTGTATGACTTACCACTAAGCCATGACTCTCATACAAGAACATAGTGCTAAAATAAATATAATACCTAATAGTAGGAATCAATATAAAGGCAATATAGGATGTGTACTACCCAAAGCATGTCAGGTAGATTTTTAATGCCCGAATTACTGGATTCCCATACTAGTTTAGTGTTAACAGAAACAGCCCTGCTAATTGTTAGCTTGTACATAATAATGTAAGGTAATGTACATATATGAAAGTATGTATATGTACACATATATATATATATATATATATATATATATATATATATATATATATATATATATATATATATATATATATATATATATATATATATAAATATATATATATATATATATATATATATATATATATATATATATATATATATATATTAATACATATGAAATATAGTGGTAGGTGTCAGTATTCATACACACTCACTACAGGAAACAGTGAAGATAAATGCAGCAACCAGAATCTGCAACACAGCCTGACTCTTGTGAGACTTACTAACCCTTTTAGCTGCTTAAAGGTGCCTTCAGCACTTTGATTGACAGGCCCTGTACTCAATTTGAAAGCAAAATAAAAGCATACTATTATGCCCTACCACAAGACCATTGTAACACTAGTCTGTATGACCTACCACTAAGCCATGACTCTCATACAGGAATATAGTGCTAAAATAAGTAGAACATGTAATAGTAGGAATGAAGATAAAGGGAATATAGGATGTGTACTACCCAAAGCATGTCAGGTAGACTTTTACTGTCCTAATTACTGGATTCCCATACTAGTTTGTGTTAACAGAAACAGCCCTGCTAATTGTTAGCTTGTACTTAATAATGTCAGCTAATGTACATATATGAAAGTATGTATATGTACACACACACATATATATATATATATATATATATATATATATATATATATATATATATATATATATGAAATATAGTTGTAGGTGTCAGTATGCATACACACTCACTACAGGTAACAGGTGAGAGAAATGCAGCAACCTGAAGTTACAACACAGCATGAATCATGACAGACTTTCTAACCTTCACACTCACAGAACACTGTCGACAGCATAGCAGCATAGTCCACACCCTTACAATCTGAAAGGGCAACGCCTATCTCACATACCCTTTTATAGCACTGTCCTGACATCACAGTGAGACATGCAATCAGTACACAACTGGCTGCATGCAATTAGCAAATGCTGCCTTACAATTGGTGCAGAGGCCATCACATGGACCTATGCAGATACCTACAAAAGCATCCAGTACTAACACTCCACACATGCAATACATTCATTGCACCAAACCGACGGAGAAAGAGAGAGAGAGAGAGAGAGAGAGAGAGAGAGAGAGAGAGAGAAAGAAAGAAAGAAATAAAGCAATAAAGGCAGTGAAAACAAAAAACTGCATCAGCACAGCAGCAAAAGCAGCAGCAGCAAACAGCAAGTAGCAGCAGTGACACAGCAACAGCTGACACAAACACAGGTAATGCAAAGTAGCAGGTTAATACTGTGTTTACTGTGAAACCTCCAAATTGTATCATAGTTCACTATCTATAGGTATGTGCATGAGATAGGTTGTGTGTACATAGTCCTGATATATATACACATGTAATATTGCTGTACATGTCTTCCATACTTACAATTTCCATAGCTTAGAACACAAGGCCAGTTATGCATATGATGCAGTAGTTCCCAGGGTCAGTAGAGGTTCCTCCTCATTGGTGTGGGACCACTGTGTATGTATGGCACTGTTCAGGTGCATATCCTGTAGTATGGCCAGGGTTTAATATCAGTCTGTAATGTGGTGCTATGTCCTCTAGGGGTGAACGTATCAAACATCCAGGGATACCATTTTGTAACAGTGATGCTGTGTGTTCTGCAATGTTGAGGGTGGCCCTCACCTGGACATGTGAGATGATAGAGAGTTTACATTCATCTGTGATAACTAATTCCACTTGTGTAGGAGAATGGGGGGGGGATACCTGCACCCAAACCATCTGCAAAAATGTTGCCAATATCTGTGCATCTGGTGAATGTGAAGCATCTTACACTGCTGACCACAGATGCCTTGCCTTCATGTGAATCTGCTCTGTGCTGCAGTAGCCTCCTGCTATTGTTATACAATGTGCCTGTATCTGTAGTCCACTAGACAGGATAAATAAGTGGTGTGCATACGGTCTGGGTTAGATATGTGTGTGCACATTACATGCACTATGTGGGATGTCTGTGGTAAGCTTTTGCAAAGGGGCCAGCAGTGTGTGTTTTGGCTTCCACTGGCCCAGTGGACTGCATGGATAGCATCACAGTCCTAACTAGTGGATAACTGTGTAATTACATACATACATAGCAAGGTAGTGTACTGTGCTTGTGGTGTTGTTGGGATATGTATATCCAGGCTGAGTAATGTGTGTCCACATCACAGTGTTGGATGGCAACACACATACAGTATGTTGGGATGAACACCCAGAGTGTTTCAGAAGTGTTGCCTGTGCAGAAATATCTGGCCATTACCTGCATCCCCACAACACACACACATGCAACATATGGCAGAAGTACTATAGCAGTACACATAGGTTCATAGGTTCATACTAGGCTATTTGCCCTAGGGCATTGATAAGCCTAGCAGAATGTGTTTGTCTTTTGCCACCCAATTAAAATTTATGTTGCTATGCCCTTTTCCGAGGTTAGTATACTGTGCCTCTGTTTAACAGTGACATAGAAGTGATACCCAGGGTACAACTATGATCTCCATCCACTCATCCAGATTCCTATGGAAGAGAGTCAATGAGGGACTCTGCCTAACCTGTACTGTGAGTTCATTACAGAGTGAAGGGAGCCTTTGGGTTATGAATCTGTCCCTCCAGCATGTCCTATTTATTTCAGTGCTAAGGTTCAGGTCTCTTGAGCGTGTGGCTGTATGGGATTTTGATTTCCTGAGGTGCAGCATGTCCATTACGTCTGGGTTGGACATGGCTGTATATGGCAGGCACAGACTGCCTCTGAACAGACAGTATGCCACTGAGTCCAGCTGGAATTTCTTTAACTGGGCAGCATATGGCATCTGTTTGAGCCCTTTGATCCTCTTGATGAGGTACTGTTGGGGTTTTACCAGTTGCTGTAGGTGTCTGGTTAGGTACATCCCATAAGGGGCATTGTACTCAATTATAGGCCTGATGATGGATGATTAAAGAGACACGATGACCTCCCCTGATGTACATGTGAATCCCTTCATGATTAGCTGGGCTATATAACATGTTTTTCAATCCACTTTGGCCACGTGGTTGTCAAATGACAGATTGCTATCAAGTCTGTTCCCCAGGTCCCCAATTATGTTTTCTGTACTTAATGGCTTAACACCTATGTGATACTTTGCCACCAATGTGGAGGTGTGGGTATCTTTGATGAATATTGATACTCACCCTCCTTTTGTTGTTTGGTCCAAGTGTTGGGGCTGACAAGAATGGTAACAGGTATAACTTGGTAGTGCTGGTGTGCTCTTGGGAAACCTGAAACAGGTTTCTGTTACTGCACAGATATCGATGTCCATAATGCTAAGTAGAGTTTTGAGTGCATGTATCTTGAGGTTTAGACTTCTGGTGTTGAGTAGCATTACTCTTAGTTCCTCATCCTTTGTGATACGTATGGATGTGGGTTTGCCTTATGAGCCTAGCCTAATAAAGGCACTATGGGTGTAGCAAGAGCCTTTGCCAAAATCCAAAAGCCCAGGGGTGACAGGTGCAAGCTGTCCCTAGCAAAGCATTGTGGCTTGTACAGCATATCATCCCAAGCTGACAGGCATTGGATCACCTTTGAATGACACCAGTACTTCAGTCAATTGCTGAAAGTGATCATCTTGCCTTGATATTGTGGCATCATTCTTGGTGAGGGTAAGATGCTACTCAAGGTCAGGGTCATACTGTCTTGGGCTACATGCTCAGAGAGCTCCTTTCTGTCTCTTTTCATGTAGTCCAGGGAGGTATGTGTCAGGTCATTCACACCAGCATGGACAATGAGTGAGTCATATTTGTACTTGCCTTGGAGTTACTTGAGTGCTTGTGTTATGTGGCGGGTCGTAGTGCCTGACAGGCTGCACACTGTGACCCTCTCCTCATTCAGCCTGGTGAGTGTGACGTCAGTGTGCCTGATGATAGAGTCACCTATTACAAGTGTATGAGGTGTGTTGTTTACTGTTAAGGGCTGTGAGTGTTCAGCACATTGGCTTTGTGAGATATGTGTTGCACGTGTATGGTTTTGGGGTAGCGGTTGCTTGGGTGTCTGCTTTGGAGGTCTCTGCTGCTTAGGCAGATCTTTATTTTGAGCCTCTGAGTATGTTTTTGTGTGATTATGTGTTTGTTTTGCTGTCATGGTAGGTCTATGTGAGACTGGAATTGTAGTGAGTGTGGTTTCCTTCTCCACCTGACTGGTTATGGCAGTATTGAGTAAAGAGAGCCTAGCCTCCAGTTTGGTATATGGTTGCATCACTCACATGTGTTTGAATTTGTTGTTAGGAGGAGGGGGTTGTCTGTGTACATGAGGCTGTTATAACATTGCCTCTGGATTACCACACTCACCAGCTGGACTGGAGAGGAGATTGACAACTGACCTTTGGACATGCTAGAATACTATTGTGAAGTCCGTAATAATTGAAAACAAGGTCCAGTGGGGAGTGAGGGTGTACTGATATTAATTTCTACTGCTGACTGATATAATAGCTTCAGTGAGCAAGTGCCAGGTAACTTAAGTGCAATGTGTTACAATTAAGTAAATACAAATACGACAAGCAGTCACTTTCTGTCAAGTGTAACAAGGAAATAAGTACAGTAAGCGATGCAGATATCAGTAGTGATTCACAGAAGTGCTGAGAAGCTGTGTATTATGTGGAATTAGTGTACCAGTGAAATAACAAGCTAACAAATAACAAGCATATAAACAAAGCTAGATTCAGGAGGCTTGGATGTAGTGTATGCTACAGCAAACAAGGTGTACCAATGTCAGTAAGATACAGTTCAAATATGCAGGCACTATAAACCTTAAACCAGAAATTCCCAGCTATGAATGGCAGAGTACAGCCTATTCTCACACAAGAGTGCAGACCACAAACCTTGTTAATGTTAAATAACTGGCCTGAAGCCCAACTGCTTATACCAGAACTAATACACTTGGACACTGGGCTCTCAATCAGCAGTTCCCAACTTAGAAGGATGACAGCTACCTGTCCTGCCACCACAGTGCTTGCCACAAACCCTCCTAATGTAAAACAACTGGTCTGAAGGCCAAGTGCTTAATCCAAAAGACATAGAATGATAGCTACACTTTAATCAAGTTACAACCAAGCAGTAATAACTACAATTTTAATACTTTATGTATAGAATGTGTACCATATATTGCTGACATACTCTGCTGATATCCTGTTTCTGTACTTTTCCAGGGAGATATGGGTCCGAAAAGGAACCCTGCCTACTCTGCTGCAGAGGACGAAGTGATCCACCAGAGCCTGGTGCATGACTATGACATCCTGTTTTCACGCACCACCCAGAATCAGCAGGAGAGATCTGCACTGTGGCAAAACCTTGTCAGCAGGATAAATTATGTTGACATGCATGATAGGACATATGAGCAGGTGAGACATCACTGCAATGATTTGATTAGAAATGTCCGCCAGCGTGCTGCAGATATCCACAGGCAACAGGTTGCCACAGGTGGGGGGATGGCCACACATCCCCCCACCACCAGACAGGAGGGGCTACTGCTAAGTGTCATGGATCCAGCCCCAGGACAACAACACCATCAGACTTGCATAATGATGGAGGTTGGATCCACACAGCAGCAAGACACTGAGCATGCAGGTAAGATGCCATATGTACATATGACTGTTCTGTACACTGTTACTTCATGCATGCATAAGGTGTGCACGTGGTATGTATCTGTCATCATGATATGTAATTGTGCATGTGTGATACTGACATTATGAGCAGCTGATGTGTATAAGGGAACTGGTGTACTACTGTACTGTATCATATGCAAAACAAATGGCACACTTGTGCCCACTGACATTACTTTCTTCATATTTCCAGGTCCCTCCCATCTAGCAATGAGGCAGGCCATACATGCTGATGAGTGTGTTTATCATTACCTGAAAAATAATTTATAATACTAGTATGAGTAGTGTAACTCTGTAGTATACATGCTGGTGAGTGTGTTTAATAATACCTGCAATACTCAAGTTAATACTAGTAAGAATAGTGTAACTCAGTACTGATGTGTGTGTGTACTGTAGGGTGTGCATGTGTGCCTGTGCCCATGTGTGCATGTGTGTGTGTGTCCATGAGTGCATGTGTCCATTTCTGAATGTGTGCATTTGTATTGAAGTGCATCACCGTAAAATATGTGTTGAGACTGTAACCTGTGTTCCCTGTTTTCCTCCCGTAGGTTCTGGTGCTGCTCTGGTGACCTGCAGCAGGGAACCTGAATCTTGTGCCCCAGGTACTGATGATGATGAAATGTCTATAATGGTGCAGGAAGGTGTGTCTGGGTCTGCCATTGGTCAGCCAATTGACAGTATACAGCTGTCAACCCCTTCAATGTGCACAGTCATCCTGCTGTTACATCCTTTGTCACCATTGTCCCTAAGCGATGGACAGTCTGCATTGGGCATAGATCAGGGTAATGTGGTACCTGTGGTACATGCATCCCCACAAAGCAGCCATGAGCAGGGTCCTCCAATGGTACCATGCAGACAGTCGTCCATGGGTTCTCGTGGGGGCATCCGTGGCCGTACTGCCTCTGGCCGACATGCCCAAGGAGGTATGTCAACCTCCACTATGTTTCGGACTGTTATGCAGGCACAGGCGCGTATGGAAAGGTACACCAGACAGGGTCTGAGGGAGCTGAGAGCATGTCACACAGCCATGACAGATGGCATGCGTGACATTGCGAATGCTATTCATAATTTCACAGATGTCATTGACAGACATTGTGGGGACATACAACAGCTGCTCCACAAACAGCTGTCCATAGGCCAGGGCGAAGGTGTGCATTTGCAGCATCGATGTGGCCGTATGCCGGCAACAGCACCAGCTGGCAGTCGCCGCGGACAACAACATGCCCACTCACGCACCTCAAGTGCCAGCAGCAGCCCCAGCAATGCTGGGACAGTGCTGTCATCAGGACGCCCCAGAAGACCACGTGCACATGGCTCTGGACAGTCCCAACAGGGAACTGTGTCCACTCAACACACACCCGCTTCCGATGACAGTACCCAGTCTGGGTTATTACCGGATATGGTCCGTAGCACCCCTGCCAGGCACAGGTACCGTGTCCGTGCCCACAGACACTGATCTGGATGACCTGACAGGTGCAGTCTGTGGCTGTCCACAAAACCCTGTACATGGCAGCCATTATGTGGGACTGTGTGCGTGCTTACACACATGCAGAAATATAACACCTAGGGCAAACACATACACACACACACTGCACCAACACTGGTCCACCCTGTACTGCTGCCCCTCACAAACACACATACACACACATGTCAATTGGTGGTACCAGTGGCTGGCTTGGGCATACCTAACCCACACCCTGTGCATATGATGACACTGTGCCACCTCCTGCATACTACAACATCAGTGCAGGAAAAGGTAAACACATTGCTGATGCACAGGGTGACTACATAGATGTGTATAAGTAGTAACATGTTGGTAACTGTTCACTGTTCCACTATGATTGTGTGTATATCCCAGCATTCTTGCTGCAGTAACTGTATGAATGTCCTGAAATGTTACCTGCACCCATACTACTTACCAAAGTGTACCAGCTGCACACCATCACATGCTACCATTGACTATGGGAATGTGCATCATGTGCTGTATTGTAGATTCAGCTATATGTATCTGTTCTGTCACACATGCATTTACACACACCCTGCTACACCCACACATGCACACGCTCACCTGCCATTTCCATTATTTATTACCCTACATGAGTAGCTGTCAACACATGACAGGTACACATTTGAAAAGTGCACTATTTGGATTACTACCGATGTCCTCTTCTCTACCTGTATTCACAGGGTGCAGGCAACCTCATTAGTTTAAAAGTGTAATGTGCATCAGGTACTGTGGTTCCCTGATTGCCACATCCAACATGTTTTCCATATGGAAATGCACACACAGAAACATCCCACATCCACACACTTGCCACATTCAGGTTTCAAAACACTATCTAGGTATATTCTGGTACATGTGCATGTTACAGTAGCATGTAGCACTATACTGAGTACTGGCAGTTGTCTGTTGTCATGTTGTTTGTATAGGGTGCTGTCAACATCACTGTTTGTTAAGGGAAATGTGCACCCTGCAGTGCATAGCCCCATTTGGCAAAAGCCACATCCCACCCCCAGCATTGTGCACACACACTAACCCTAAAACGCATAATTTCCATTTGTAAGATTCAAACCCCTACCTAACTGTGTTATGACACTAGAGACAGCCACATTAGCAGAGTGCGCTATTTGCATTAGTAGGTGAAATCGTTTTTAATGCTGTACTTAGAGGGTGCTGACATCATCTGTGTTTAGGAAGAGGGATGTGCACCATGTAGTGTGTTCTCCCAGTTGGCAAAAGGCACTTTTCCTTCACAGAATTATGCACACACACAAACCCCACTCACACACATTCCCCTTGCAGGATTCAAACCCCTACCTAACTATGTTATGACACTGGAGAAAAACGCATTAGCGGAGCACGATATACAAATTACTGGAGAGCTTTAATTCAGGTAATATAGTTATAGAGTGCTGACATCATCAGTGTTTCAAAAGGGGAATCTGCATCCTGTAGTGTACTGTCACAGTTGCTAATAGGGGCATTTCCCACACACACATAGATGTGTTTGAGGTTTGCATATGTGGGGGATCCAGTACTCCAGTGTGATTAGTATATGGCTCGATTGCAACAATGAGGGATATACTTCAAGTGGTGAGCATTTTGTACTCATGTTTGTGATGATCAGGTCTAGTATATTTTCCCCTCTTGTGTTAATGTTGACTACCTGTTCCATAGCTAAAGAGTTTCTGAACTATGGGAACCCTAGAGCTTGGGTATTGTGGCTTGAGTAATGTTCACAGTCTATGTTTGGGTAGTTGACGTCACCCAGTATGATGGTGTTTGCAAAGAAATCTATACTCTCCTGTGTCATCATGAAGGCTGTGTGGGATTTCTGAGTTTGAGAGGGTGATGTAAGAGCTCCTCTGTGTCTCTTTCCATGTGGTCCAGGGAGGTACATCTCAGGCTGTTCACACCAGCATGGACAATGAGTGCCTCATACTTATACTTGCTGTGGAGTGACCTGAGTGCTTGTGTTATGTGGCACATTCTATCACCTGACAGGTAGCTAAATGTGACCCTCACCTTGCTCAGTCTGGAGGGCGGAACGTCAGTGTGTCTGACTATGGCATCACCTATTATAGGTGTGTCCCACATTGTGTTTGGCCATATGGGCTGTGCCTGTTAAGAACGCTGACTTTGTGAGGTCTGTGTTGCTTGAGATATGTGTTCATGTGGGATGCAGTGTGTCTGGCCATGTAATTTCTGTCCATGGTCTGGTAAGTATCACCTTTGGTGACATAGGTATTCATATGTCAGCTGGTGAGCATTTGCAGTGTTACCTACTGAAAGTGGTACAGCTTGTTTTTGTACAATGGACTACATGCAGCCCTGCTTACAGTAGCTATGTTTGCATGCATGTTTCCTTGCAGTTACCCTGGAATACGGATCCGACCTGCCATGCAGTTACACAGCTTCTGTGGACTCCTAGTGACATCTGCATAGCTTACTATATGTATGTTCATGTCTCACTTGACAGAATGTCACTGTTTCTCCTGTGCACATGTACGTTGCCTGTGACACTTTGCATATGACTTACCTGGCATTTGTCCACATGAGCAGTCATATATGCCCTGCAGGACTCTAAACCTGATGATGCACACACTCAAAATATTCCTCAGCATGGAGAACATCACTATCTGTGCAGTAACAGATACCGGATTCAGGGCTACCAACAGCACTCCAGCACTACCAAGTTATACCTCATACCATGCTTTTCAGGCCCAAAACTTGCACAAAGACACAAAAGGAGGGGGTGTATTGATATTCATCCAAGATACCCACACCTCCAGGTTGGTGGCAAAGCACCAAACATCAGAGACTATCCATATGCAAGTAACAATGGGTAAAACTGCCTTCCAGGTTATAGCCTGCTAAAGACCACCCTCACAAACACAAGAACTGCACTTGGCCTTCCTGAAAACAGTTGGAAATATGTAGGTCTGTCCATACACCATTATATTGGGTGGGTTAAACTACCCAAACATAGACTGGGAGCATGACTGTAGTTCCAACACCCTAGCCCACAGATTACTGGAATTTATATACCAATATGTTATGGAACAACTTGTTACCACTCACACAAGAGGGGAAAACATACTGAACCTGATCATCACCAACATGGGGACTCTATGCTCCAGACCAGAAGTGTATCCCTCACTGGTAAGATCAGACGATAAACTAATCTCACTGGATATTCACATCCCAAGGCCACCCCCTGCACAGAAGAATACAGTCAACAACTCATGTCAAGCATGTTCACACTCCTCATAAATGATGTGGAAACCTTCAAAGCCCACAGGCCTGTTGAAAATATGGACCAGACTGCAGATACCTGTATAAAGGCATTCTATGGACACCTTTAGGAATGCATGGATCATGCAATCCCAAATAAAAGCAAGACCCAATCCTCCAAAGGCAGACGTCCTGTGTGCTGGACATCAGCCATAAACAAACTATACAATAGAAGGATGAAGCTATTACATGATACAACAAACTTCTAAAATGTGAAGGCATCACTGATGAGTATTAGAAGAAAACTACAGGCACTCATAAGATTGTCTAAGGCCATCTTTGAGAGAAGATTCCAGAAGACACTGAGGATAATCACAAGGCTTTCTGTAGTTATGTTAGGAACCTGGGTGGTAATTCCCAGATATGCTCAGAGGTAGTCCAAGATGTCACAAGAAATACCAAACACACAGACATTGCCAACATCCTAGTGGACAGGTTCACTGCTACCTTCTCCCCCCCTCCACACCAAAAGGGCAAATATTTCTCCCAGCAGAGTGCTGCCCCCCTGATATCTCAGATGCTCAGGTAAGAGCTGCCCTCTCCAAAGCAATAAACACTGCATCAATGGGACCAGACAGTGTCCCAGGCCGTGTTCTACATGAACCCCAAGAAGAGCTACACCCAGACATAACACTACTGTTCAATCCCAGCCTTACTACACGATATATGGCCAAAGAGTGGCGTACAGCAACAGTGGACCCTCTACATTTAGGTGGTGCCTTAACGGATCCTGGACACTATCATCCCATACGTCTGAATAGCTTGGTCTGCAAAGCTATGGCAAGGATCATCATGAAACTCATAAATATAGATATTGGGGACATACAGACACTTCATCATACACAGTTTGGCTTTGTTAATGGCAGATCCTGCCTCTCAAACCTGTTTGATTTCTTTGAAACAGTCACCAAGGCCACTGTCAAGGGGAAGGTGGTCTACACAGCCTACCTGGACCTTGCATAAGCCTTTGATACAATACCCCACTTGTGCATTCTAGGGAAGCTCACCAGAGTACATATTAACCCCTATGTCACTACAGATATTGCACACTGGCTCAAAGGCAGAACACACATGGTTAGAATTGCTGGAGCCATGTCAGCCTCAAAACCAGTTACAAGTGGTGTCCCACAAGGCTCAGCCCTGGGATCTGTCTTGTTCAGTATATATTTATCAGAGGTACAGGCCAACATGGAAGGACTGTGGCTGAGCAAGTCGCAGATGACTGCAAACCAGGCGCCATAATCAACTCTCCAGCCAACACACACATCCTCCAAAAGGGCCTCTTAGAAACACATGACTTGCGCCACAGCCATGGCCTCAAGCTGAATGCCAAAAAGTGTATAGTCATCCCCTTTGTCAAAAAAAATGTGACCACAGAGTACCACATATGTGTTAATACATTAAGTGCAGACGAAGGAATTATGGACCTTCGGGTACACAAGTTGCTAGCATTCTCTCATTTGACAACCACATGGCCAAACTGGTTAGGAAAACATTTTATATAGGCCACATCATCATGAAGGGATTCACATGTAGATCAGGGGAGGACATTGTGCCTCATTACTCATCCCTCATCATGCCCATAATTGACTACAATGCCCCTGTCGGAATGCACCTTACCAGACACCTGCAGCAACTGGAAAAACCACAAAAGTTCCTCAACAAGAGGATCAAAGGGCTCAAACAGATGCCACATACTGACTGGTTAAAGAAACAGCAGCTCTACTCAGTGGCATACTGCCTCTTCATAGGAATCGGTGCCTGACATATAAAGCCATGTCAAACCCTGACTTAATGGTCATGCTGCACCTCAGAATATCCAGATCCCATCAGGCTACATGCTGGAAAGACTTGAACCTCAGGAGTGATATACATAGGACATGCTGGAGGGACACATTCATAACTCAGAGGCTCCCTTCACTCTGGAATATTATCCCAATAGAGGTTAGGCAGAATCACTCAGTGACTGTCTTCAAGAGGGATATTAATGACTGGATGGGACATTGTAGGTTTACCCTGGGTATCACTTATGTGTCACTGTTAGACAGAGGCACAGTATACTAACCTTGGAAAAGGGCATAGCAAGATAGATTTACAATGCATGGTGAAAGCCACACACATTCTGACTAGGTTTATAAATGCCCTAGGGCAGATAGCCTAGTATGAACCTATGAACCTATGTATCTTGTTCACCATTGGCCCTATGTGCTGTTAATCACCAATGCAATCTCAATACTATGGTAGCATGTGCAAAGGTCAGTTGTCAGTCACCTCTATGGTACAGTTGTGGAATATGTGAGTCATGTAGTAATGTCACAGCTGCCACATGTACACAGTCAACCCTATCCCCTACCCATGGATGTACAACACATGTATGAGATGGAAACACATGGCCAAACTGTGGACTAAGCACTCTGAACCCAGTACTGGCATAACCTGTCAGGTGGCATGAAATACTACAGTGACTGCAATACCAGTCTGATGTGGACCTACACTGACAGAAATACAAGCAAGGGAACACACCGGGCCATTCGTGGAGCCTAAGAATAGCATCCTGCCTGAGTGGCAGACACCTCTGCAGCTGGCACACAGGCATACTTTAGGCCTGAACACAGCACGCATAACACATAGCACACAAATCCTGTGTGCCAAACAAGCACAGTCTGTACAGCTATACAACACTACTGCTGCAGTTGTGTTAGGTACTTTTATTGTCCAGTACAGTGAGGTCATGCTCACCAGGCTGGACAAGGTGAAGGTCACAGTGATATGCTCATGGGGCACTATGGTCCACCACATAACACAAGCATACAGGTCAGTCAGATGCATGGACACATATGACTCAGTCATTCTCCATGCCACTACAGCTGATGTGTGATGTCCCTCACTGGGATACATGATAGGGAACATGGAAGGGCTCACTGAGCAAGTGGCACAGGCTGGTAGAACCCTGATCTTGGTTGGCATCATACCCTCACCAGGAATGCTGACATATTACTGAATGCTAATGAATTACTGTAGCTACAACACCCTAGCTGAAAGGTTCTTAGCATGCGGTCACTGCATTGCTATGGAACAACTTCTTCCCACTCCCACAACAGGTGAAAACATGCAGCACCTCTTCATCAACAACATGTAGACTATATGCCCCAGACCAGGTGTGTATCCGTCACTACTAGGTTGATAGCATCTACATCTCACACTGTATATACACATCCCACATGCAGCACCTGCACAGAAAACCACAGTCATAATGTTACCCAGTGCAAATACCATGTATTCACATGTGGCAGGCACACATGGTTACTATTGAAGGTCACAGGTACATATGTGTATTTGGCACAAACATACATCATGTGTGCATTGCCATAACTGGTTTAATCGATGTCATGCATTATTGTGAGAAACAACCTGCACACATGGGCATTCTGTGTGAGCAAAACACACGTGACATGTCTGGAATCAAAAGCCATAAATAATTGTGATATTGTTTAGAAAGGGGTATGTGCATCCTGTAGTGTGTTTTCCCAGTTGCCAAAAGGGATGTTTCTTTCATACACACGTAACCTCCTTCACACACAATTGCTCTATTCAAACCCCCTACCTAACTATGTTATAATACTAGAAATGGACGCATTAGCAGAGTGCGCTATTTACATAACTGGGAGCCTTTTTTTCTCCTGATATACTTAGAGTGTGCTGACATCATCAGTGTTTAGAAAGGGGATTGAGTATCCTGTGGTGTGTGTTCACCTTTGCTAAAAGGGATGCTCCTTTCATACACACTTACCCCCCTTCACACACACTTGCCACATTCAAACCACTACCTAACTATGTTATGACACTAGAGACAGACGCATTAGCGGAGTGCGCTATTCGGATTACTGGGAGATTTCTTTTCTCCTGATATACTTATAGGGTGCTGACATCATCAGTGTTTAGAAAGGGGAATGAGCATCCTGTGGTGTGTTTTCACAGTTGCCAAAAGGGATGTTTCTTTCATACACACTCACCCCCTTCACACACACTTGCTGGATTCAAACCCCCACCTAACTATGTTATGACAGTAGAAACGGAAACATTAGCAGAGCACACTATTTGGATTACTGGGAGATTTGTTTTCTCCTGATATACTTATAGGGAGCTGACATCATCAGTGTTTAGAAAGGGGAATGAGCATCCTGTGGTGTGTTTTCACAGTTGCCAAAAGGGATGTTCCTTTCATACACACTTACCCCCCCTTTACACACACTTGCCACTTGCTGGATTCAAACCCCTACCCAACTACGTTATGACACTAGAGACAGAAGCATTAGCAGAGCACGCTGCTTGGATTTATGGGAGATTTCTTTTCTCCTCATATACTTATAGGGTGCTGACATCATCAGTGTTTAGAAAGGGGAATGAGCATCCTGCGGTGTGTTTTCCCAGTTGCTAAGAGGAACATTTCCCTCACACAGACTTGCACACAGACCAACCACAATCACCCACACACACACACTCTGGATAAGCTGTCATTCCCTAGGGCAAACAGCCTAGTGTTGACCTCTACACCCATATGTTTAACTGTCAGATGCACATTATTTGGTGCTGATAGCAGTGTTTGCAGGTCTTTATTGCCATAACAGTTCCTGTTTGTATGAACAACTTGTATATCTGTGGACGATGCTTGCATATGGGGGAAATCCACTATATCATGTATGTCTCTGTAGTCATTTAAGTGTGAGCACTGGTCAGATTGCTATAATGTTGTTGGTTACTGGAATAACACATACATATACCAGATATATGTGGCAAAATGCTAAACTGATATTTGGACTAAGTGTGTGAGCAAGCCCAGTTCAGCCTTCCCATGGCATGTTGTGTGAAAGATGTCTCATTTATCAAAGTGTGTGAGCATGCCCAGTGTGAGCTTTCCATATGTTGAACTCTGCAGCCCATCACATTTGTGGATGAGTGTGCACTTCAACAAATATCTCCAGTTTATGGTTGTGTGTTCTGTGTCATGTTGTGTAGTTACTGTCCAATTGCTTTTTGTGTGAACACAACAGGGATTATACTGTGCCTGCAGGTTTTGCATGGGATACTTTGCATACAATTGTCAACATCCATTCATACTGACCTAACACTGTAGTACTGTATAGTGTAGTGGTTCAGTACTTTCACTGTGGTGGACAGTATCCTGGGCTTTAGTCCTATCACTGCTTTACATTTCCATAGTGAGCACAACAGCCTGGTTAGGGTCCAGTTGTGCACATCTGCACAAAGGCGGTGCCTCTATGGACCCTGGTAATTACCACCCCATAAGCTTAACAAGTCTAGTCTTCAAAGCTATGGAGAGGATCATAATGGAGCTCATAAACAAAGATATAGGAGACATGCAGACATTGGACCCGTCCCAGTTTGGCTTTGTCAAGGGCAGATCATGCCTTTTGAACTTGGTCGACTTCTTCAAAACAGTCACTAAGGCCATTGATGAGGGAAAGGCAGTCCATACAGCCTACCTTGATCTTGCAAAGGCTTTCGACACAATACCCCACTCGGGTATTGTAGAAAAACTTACCAACTTAAATGTAAACCCATATGTCACAAGATGGGTTGCATACTGGCTTAAGGACAGGACCCACAGGGTTAGAGTTGCTGGCGCTATGTCAGACTCCAAGCCGGTCACAAGTGGTGTCCCACAGGGCTCGGTCCTTGGCACCCTATTGTTCGGGGAGGACTTTGGCTGACAAAGTTTGCAGATGACTGCAAACTGGTCGCCATAGTGGAAAGTGCATCAGACACGGATGTCCTTCAGAAGGGACTCACGGAAACTGATAGCTGGTGCCAGAGCCATGGCCTGAAGTTAAATGCCAAAAAATGTATAGTCATACCCTTCGGGAAAAGCAAGGTAACCCCAAGCTACCATATAGGTGGCAATCCTCTAAGCACAAAAGAGGTTATCATGGACCTGGGGACCCAGGTTGACAGTGGCCTTTCTTTTGACACTCACATTGCTAAAGTGGTTAGAAAGACCTTCTACATTGCCCACCTGATCATTAAGGGATTCACATCCAGATCTAGTGAGGTCATTGTTCCCCTGTACTCTTCACTTATCAGACCAATGATCAAGTACAATGCCCCATTTGGGATGTATCTCACCCGACATCTGCAGCAATTGGAGACACCCCAAAAGTCCCTCACCAAAAGGGTAAAAGGACTCCAACATCTGTCATATGCTGCCAGATTGAAGACACTCCAGCTCTATTCATTCGCATACCGTCTGCTCAGAGGTGACATGTGCCTGACATGCAAGGCCATGTCCAACCAGGAATTAATGGACATGCTCCACCTCAAAAACTCCAAATCCACCAGAACCACTAGGGCAAGTGACTTAAACCTTAGCAGGGATATAAGTAGGACATGCTGGAGGGATAGATTTATCACTCAGAGACTCCCTATGCTGTGGAATAGAATCCCGGTCCATGTGAGGCAGAGCACCTCGCTGGTTCTGTTCAAGAGGAATCTTGACCTGCGGATGGGAGATCATAGGTTTACCCCGGGAAACATCTCTGTGTCACTGCTGGACAGAGGCACAACAAACTAATGGGCACAGTATTGTTTCCATATAAGGGGTGGCATAAGCCACAAAACTCTGGGCTAGGCTTTTAACTGCCTTAGGGCAGATAGCCTAGTATAAACCTATGAACCTATGAACCTATCTGACCATGTTGCATTATGTTCAGATATTAACTACTTACAACAGCCTCATCCAACATCAGTAGTGTATTCCACAACATAGGTGTACATTGGCAAACACTACCGATGTGCCCTAGGCCATTTCTAATGCTAGTCAGAGAGTGTGTTTGTCCTTGGACACATTGTAAGTGTAGTTTGCCATGACATATGTCTTGTTTAGTATACTGTGCCTCTGTCTACCCGTGACATAACAGTGATACCCAGGGTAAACCTACCATCTCCCATCCACTCATTAAGATTCCTGTTGAGGAGAATCAACGAGTGACTCTATGGATAACCTGTACTGGTAGTTTACTCATGCGTGGGGTGGCTTCTGTGTTATGGATAATGCAGTACAGCTTGTCCTATGTATGTCAGTGCTGGGGTTCAGGTCCCTCATGTGCATAGCTCACTGCCATTCAGATTGTACAAGGTGCAGCATGTGCATTGATTCCAGCTTGGACATGGCTTTCTACATCAGGCACAGCTTGCGTCTGGGTGGCCAGCATGGCAGTGTGTGGAGTTGCACTCTGTTTAATCAGGCAACACATTACATCTGTTCAAGCTCTTTGATACTCCTGGTGAGGTACTGTTGTGGACTTTACAGTTGATGGAGGTGTCTGCTGAGGTACACCCCACAGGGGTTGTTGTGGTCAATTGTAACGCTGATGAAGGATAACTGCAGAACCACAATGACCTCCCTTTATCTAGATGTCATAACCTTCATGATTAGGTTGGTATATGGATTGTTTCTGTTAACACTACAGCCACATGTTTGTCCAATGCAGGATATCTATCACCTTGTGTACCCAGGTCTGTCATTACATGTTAGGTATGTAATGGGTTAACACCTATGTTGTAACTGGTGGTCACTTACTGTATATCCACAGAGGTTGGCTATACAGCTTTCTCCATTTAACATGCTGACATGGCTATGGCACCGGTTGTCTGTTTCTATGTGGCCCTTTTGTGGGATGCTTGTGTCAGCTGGAGTGTCAGATATGTTGGGCGGTTTGTAGTCCTATGCAAACATGTTCAGGCACAGTCCTTACATGTTGGGCTGTACCTATGGGGCATATATACCAGACGGGGAAGGTCCCAGGACCAAGCTTTGTGGGATACCTGTTATATGTGGTTTGTAGTCTGACATGACTGCAGCATGTCTGACCATGTCAGTTCTGTCGTTGGTCTGGCTTGCAACCCCTCTAGTGTCATTGGGGTGTATATATAAGCTGGTGAGCATATCTATATTGAACACGTAGGGTATTGTATGGAAGGCTTTGCAAGGTCCAGCTACACTGTGTGGACCACATTGCCCTCATCAGTGACCTCAATTACTGTTTCAACTGAGTCACACATGTTTAGGGGCAGGGTCTGCACTTAATAAACCCACACTTGGTAGGGTCGGGTGTCAATAGATCCCTAATATTTTTATGTCTGCGGTACATGCTAATCCTTTCCATAGCTGTGCAGACCAAGCTTCTCAGGATTCTGTGATGGTTGTTTTTAGTATCCATTCAGGCGACACCTTTCTTGAGAACAACCACTGTTGTTGTACACTGCTCTTTGGGTACATATTCTGTGGTAAGGCTGACATAATGTCAGGGAGGCAGCAGTCTGCTGGGAAAGATATTTTGCATTATGAGGGGGGGGGGTTTGCACTGCACCTATCAGGATGTATGTTTGCAATACGTGTGTGTGTTTGGTATGTTGTTTGTAATATTTGTGTGATCCAGAGCATATCTGGGAATTCACAACATGCTTACTACCATCAGTTGCAGCAGCCTTGGGGTTATCCTTAGTGTCCTGTACTATTTGTATCATAATAGGTTCATAGGTTCATATTAGGCTATCTACCCTAGGGCATTTGTAAGCCTAGCCACAGTGTGTGTGGCTTTTGCCACCCCTTGCTATGTGAATATTATGGCCATTTATGATTTACTTAGCTGTGCCTCTGTCTGGACATGACACAGTAAAGACCCCCAGTGTGCATCTACAATTATCCATCCATTTTGCTAACTTCCTGTTGAAGAGTGTCAGTGAGGGGCTCTGCCTAACATGTAGTGGTATTCTTTTCCAGGGTGTGGATAGACTCAGGGTTAGGTATCTGTCCCTCCAGCACATCCTATTTGATTATGTGTTGAGGTTGACATCTCTGACTCACACAGCCCCGATGGCTTTGAGTTTTCTGGGGTGGAGCATGTCCATTACTTCTGTGTTGGACATGGACTTGTACAACAGACATACAATGCCTCTGTGTAGGCAGTATGTGACTGCATTCAGCTGTGGTGTCTACAGCCAGGCAGCATATGACATATATTTGAGACCCTTTCTGACTCTTGGTGAGGTACCTTTGAGGTCTTTCTAACTGCTGCAGGTGCCAGGTAATGTACATCCCAAATAAGGCATTGTACAACAATCTGGTCTGATAAGGGATCAGCATAGGGGCACAATGACCTTTGTTGACGTAGATGTGAATCCTTTCATGATACAGTGTCCAATATAGACAGTCTTCCTAGACAAATTGGCGATGTGACTGTCACATAACAGGTGACTGTCCACTTGTGTCACTAGGTCCCTGATTACTCTTTCCACACATAATGGTTTACCACCTATGTGGTAATTTGTGTGTACCTTGTTTTGTATTTGGTGGTACATTCATACTGTCCACTGTCTTCAGGACAGTGGGGTGGGGTTCCTGTGTGTGAGAGTGTGGTCTGTAGCATGCTACAGACTGTACAGCAGTCTTGCCTATGGTTAGTTGCACATGGGTGGACTGCAATGACATAAGCATTGTCATTTCACTGGACGTATAGGTGTCTGTGCTGAATATGGATACTCACCCTCCTTTTATGTTTTGTTACAGGTTTTGTGGCCATAGCACATGATATGTGGTATTACCTGGTAGTGCTGGTGTGCTGTCACGAGGCTTGCAGCAGGTTTCTATCACTGGACAGACATCACTGTTCTCCATACTGGGGAGGGCCTCAGGAGCATGCATATTGAGGTTTACACATCTGGCATTGATCAGCATTACCCTTCTGTTTCTTTCCAGTTTTGTTTTCTATGGTGGTGGGTTAGTCTTTTTGGTCTTTCCTACGAAAGGATCTCTGTAGGTTGCAAAAGCCTTAGGCAATTTCCAGACGCTCATGGGTAACAGGTGCAAGCCATCCCTGGAACAGCAGCATGTCTCACTATGGAGTCACCTATTACAACTGTATCAGGCATGTTGTTTCTCCTTCTGTCCTGTGACTGTTTGGCACACCAGCTTTGTGTACTATGTGTTACATGTGCTATGTCTGGAGGTTGTTTTATTGGATGTCTGCTTTGGAGGCTTGTGTTGGTGTTGTGTGTTTGTAATTAGGGCCTCTGGGAATGTTTTTGAGTTTATGTGTTTGGTTTACAGTCATTGTAGGTCTATGTGGGACTGGGTTTGTGGTGTATGTGGTTACCTTGTCCTCCTGACTAGTTTTGACAGTACTGATTTGGGGGTGCTCAGGCTCCGGTTTGGCTACCTGGTTGCGTCTATCACATATATTTATATTTATTGGGGTGAGCTGTTGTTGTGTGTGTACTTGGGACAGGTGTCACATTGCCACTGGATTCACAGATTCTACTTGTTTTGCCTGGCCTTAGTGGATTGTATGTGTGGACACATTTTATTGCCATACTAGTGATCACTGATTACTTCACTTTTTATGTTTGATCTATCATGTGGTAGCTTCCTCTTTTTCTTCAATGGTTTAGTAATTGCTGGTGTCCGGCATGCCAGATGCCTGGGTGTATGGCATTGTGTCTTGTTGTTATTTGTGATTGCAGACTCCAAGCACTCTTGGCTGTGTTCATGGTATGCCTGTATAACATGTTCTGCAGTGTGTCCCATATTCTGGACTTGCACATGGCCTTTCATGGATTCCACATTGGTTTGTAGGGGTGCAAGCTATGCTTTATACATGTGTTTCACTGTGGTAATCTGGCCAGGGACTGGGGTAGGGATGTGTAACTACAGTGTGATTACTCTATGGTCTGGTCTTACCAGTGAGGGATACACTTCTCATCTTGACATCCAGTACACATATTTCTGATTATCACATCCAGTATGCTTACCCCTCTTGTGGAAGTGTTACATTTTGCATGTCCATTTTGTTTGATGGATTCTGGGAAATTGTCTACACTTGTGTTGGTGCTAGTATAATACAAAGTGTATAGTGACAAACATCTGAAAAGTTGACTTCACACTTCTTCAGACTGAGATAGTATCCTTTAAGCCCACTGGGCCAGTGGAAACCACAACACACAATGGTGACTCCTTCACAGACACTTTCTACGGACATCTCCAGGAAAGCATGGACCATGCAATCACAAATAAAACCAAGACCCTCTCCACCAAGGGAAAGTGGCCTGTCTGGTGGACCCCAGCCATAAACAAAATGTATAACAGATGAAGGATACTAATGCAAGACAGAGCTACATCTCCAAAAGGGAAGGCAGCTGTGATCAGCACTAGTAAAAAGCTACATTCTCTCATAAAGACATCCAAGGTCAACTTTGAGACATAAATCACCAAAGACAATAAAGATAACCACACTGCCTTCTTCAGTTATGTCAGAAACCTGGGTGGCAACCCTCAGATATGCTCAGAGTTGGTACACAGCAACATATATTTCAGTGACCTGACAGATATTGGCAACATTCTGGCAGACAGGTTCAGTGCAATTTTCCCCCTCCCTCACCCCCAAAAGAAGATAGTTATCACAGCTGAATGTAACCTCACTGTCATCTCAGATGTCCATGTGAGAGCCGCACTCAGCAAAGACAAGAACATAGCATCAATGGGACCTGATGGTATCCCCAGTTGCGTGCTATGTGAACTCCAGAAGGAGCTAAACCCGTGTATACAAATGCTATTTAACCTTAGCCTTGCTACAGGATATGTACCTGAACACTGGCGTACAGCAACAGTGGTCCCACTCCACAAAGGAGATGCCTCCACAGACCCTGGGAACTACCACCACACAAGCTTAACCAGCCTTGTCTGTAAAGCTATGGAAAGAGTCATTATGGAGCTCCTAAACAGAGACATTGGTGACCTACAGACCCTTGATCCCAGCCAATTCAGCTTTGTACAGGGCAGATCCTGCCTTTTGCACCTAGTTGACTATTTTGAAACTGTCAGTAGGGCCATTGATGAGGGCTACACAGTTCACACAGCCTACCTGGACTTGGCTAAGGCCTCTGACACAATACCCCACTCAGGCATCATAGACAAGCTCAACAGCTGAAATATAAAACCATATGTCACAGGATAGTTTGCAAAATGGCTAAGAAACAGAACCCATAAAGTCGACATTGCAGGTACCTTGTCAGATTCAAAGCCAGTCACAAGTGGTGTCCCACAAGGATCTGTCCTGGGACCCCTCTTATTTGGCATTTACTTTTCAGATGTGAAAGCAAACATAGGAGGGTTGTGGCTGACAAAGTTTGCAGATGACTGCAACCTAGGCACCATAGTGAATACATCAGCTGGCACACACATCCTACAGAATGCCATCACAAAGACAGATAGCTGGTGCCAGAATCATGGCCTGAAACTGAATGCAACTGATGTGTAGTCATCCCCTTTGGGAGGAACAAAGTACCCACAAATCAATACATAGACAGCAACCCACTGAGCACAGTAAACAAATCAGACACCTGGGGACACATGTAGATAGTGACGTCTCGTTTGACACCCATGTTGCCAAAGTAGTTAGAAAGACTTTCTATCTTGCCCACCTTATCATGAAGGGTTTTCCATCCAGATCAAAGGAGGTCATTGTACCACTATACTTTTCCCTTATCAGGCCCATGATTGAATACAAAGCCCCATTTGGTATGTACCTCACCCAGCACTTGCAACAGCTGGAGAGACCCCAAAAGTACCTTACCAAGAAGATCAAGGGTCTACAACACATGTCATATGCTTCCACACTAAAGGAAATCCAGCTTTATTCAGTAGCATACCACCTACTTACAGGTGACCTATGCCTGACATACAAGACCATGTCCAATCAGGATTTGGTGGACATGCTCCACTGCATACAATTCAAATCCACCAGAACCATGAGAGCTAAAGATTTGAACCTCAGCGCATACATGTATAGGACATGCTGGTGGGAAAGAGTCATAACTCAGAGGCTTCTCACACTCTAGCAAAGAATCCCAGTTCATGTTAGACAGAGTCCCTCACTGACTCTCTTCAAGAGAAATCTGGACAAGTGGATGTGAGATTGTAGGTTTATCCCAGGGGTCCTCCCTGTGTCACTACTAGACAGAGGCACAGTCAAGTTATTCGATTACGTAAGGGCGTCATAATGTGTCACTACTAAGTCAGAGGCACAATATTCGGAATCTATTCTGTACACTTATTACCACTATAAGGGGTGGCAATAGTCACATCACCATGGCTAGGCTTATAAATGCACTAGGGCAGATAGCCTAGTAGTAAACTATGAAACTATGAAACTATGGTGTATGTGTAGGTATTTTCAGTCAAGCAATATAATGTGGTTTGGGGGGCTTGATATCTTCCTGTATTCCAACATAGGCCTGGTGCAGTTCCTGCTATTAGGACAGTGGTCTGCAGCAAGCTATATAGTAGTAGGCAGTTTTAGCCATTATTATTTGACCATGGCTAATCCATGCTGCTTCTTGTTGTGGTACCAACATTGGGGTGTGGTTATCCATGACATTTATTGCTAGTCACCCTCATTTTGTAGCTTGTTACATGTTTTTGCAGCTGTACATCACTGTATGGGGTGTGACCTGGTAGTGTTAGGATGCTGATGTGGGCTTTGACCCAGTTTTCTATTACAGCACTGATATCTACATTCTCTATACTGTGTGTGTTTACACTGCACACATCTTGCTGTTTATACTTCTGGTATTGGGTAGCATTACATCTAGGTTCATATCCCTTGTGGTACCTATGAAGGTGAGTTTGTGTTTTTGTGGTTTATGATTGGTGAGGGTGGATGTTAGTCAGGGTCCTCAGGTGTGCATATGGTACATGGTGTTACATTACTTAACACATGGCATTCATGCCTCAGGTGGTTCTGCAGGGCTGCCTCTGTTGGATGCACATACTACACTCCCTGTACATGTTTGGAAGCAGGTTGTGTCATGTTAGGCATCCCTGTTACTACTGATCCAGTGTATGTGCTATGTGTTGCCTCTTTGCCAAGGCCAGGGCGTACTGGGCATGCCTCCTTCTGCCTACTGGCGCAAGGTCAGGTTGTTCCTCCTCCGAGTCACCCTCTGCCTGTGGTGGCCTTGGCAATGGTGGGGGTATGTTTGGCCCAGCCCTATGCTGGTCCTGCTGCAGCTGTTTCCGCAGGATCATATTATGTAGCATAGCACATATCATGATCATTTGGATACATGTAGTTGGTGTGTACTGCAAGGCTCCACCAGATGTGTCCAGACACCAGAACCATGACTTGAGCAGCCCAAACACACGCTCTATGACATTACGTGTTTGTACATGTGCCTCATTATGGCATTCCTGTTCAGGTGTGTGTGTGCATTTCTGATGGGTGTCATCAGCCACGGCTCAAGTGCATAACCTGCATCCCCCACTAGCTGTCCATGTGGGAAGTCCCCACTGGCAAATGATTGGTACAGCTGCGTCAAATGCCAGATGTGGGAATCGTGGCAGCTCCCAGGGCAGCCAGCACACACATTCATTATTATGCCCTGGGCATCACACACAACCTGGCAGTTGATGGAGGGGAATCCTTTGTGGTTAATATAGGCTCTACCCCACTCACCGGCTGGTGCTTTGATGCGTATGTGCGTGCAGTCTATTGCACCCAGTACCTCAGGGTATCCCGCTATTTGCTGGAAGAGATGCATATTGCTGGCCACAACCTCACGGGCATTGGGGAAATATACATGATCACCGACATGTGCTGACATGGAATCCAGGAACTGGTGCAGTACCCTTGAGGCTGATGCCTGTGATATCCCCATCATATCACCAGTTGGTCTCTGGAAGGTACCTGTTGCTAGTATTCTTAGGCCGACACATACCTTGGTTTCCACTGGGATGGGTTCCCCTCTGTTGGTTCTGGTGAGACGTGGCCTGCACAGCTCAACAATTTGCTGCAGAAGGTCTCTGTCCACTCGGTAGCGCTCTACTATCTCCAGCTCATGTAACCAATGGTAGGCGACCCTGGGCCTGTATACTCTTCTCCTTCTCAATCTGGGTTGCCTGTCAGCATCTGCATTGTCACCACCCTCAGCAATTCGCCTATGCCTGATTATAACAGCTATGGCAGACCCTAGCATTTCTGCTCTGAGTTCAGCTTTTTTCAGTTTTCAATTCTGATAGCTTACCCCTTTCTTGCAGTATCTCTTGAGAGAAACACCCTGCACTGCTGTTTGCAGTGTTTTAAGCGCTGGGTTGGGCTTCTAGTCTGCCTGTGTAATTGCCTGCTTCCAATTGTTATCACCAATTAACTCCAGCAGTATCCTCTGGCAGCTTCCTTGTAATCTGGTTGTTTCCTTTTTCCTCTCTGTTTCCTCAGGGGGAGCAATGTGCACACCAGCTTAAGCATGCTCACAGTTGCTTAAACACATGCACACATCCTTACACGGTGTGGACTTGGCTGATTCGTGGTAAAACGTGCGCACACTGCCTTACACATGTGCACGCCCGCGCAAACTGTTGTAAATGGTTTGCAACACACTCCCACATATTGAACCTGCCTTACACACGCGCACACGCGTGCATGCATGTATGTCAAGAAAGTTTGAGTGTAGGGATAGTGTACACCCTCTATTTCTTGACTTTCCTAGTGTTCTGTTGGGACACACCTCTCTCCCTGATGTCTGTCTGTCATCTGTCACGTTACACTGCCCTCCAATGTGATACATTTATTTCTATCATTCCCTCCCATGATGTCACCTTCCTCTTACTCTATTCCTCCCCCTTCTGTATCTCTTACACTACTCGGAAAGTGCTCATTACCTATGTGGCTGTGTGATTCAGTATTGTAACCCTCATTTACATAGGATTGCCTAGTAATGATTAGTTACATCTCTTACAATGAGCTTCCCCCCCTTGGCAACCACTACACGGTGGCCATATTGTTTTTGGTCTGCTAGTCCCTGCATTGTCATTCCATGTAATACATAAAACCCATAATTGTGGGCTTATAAGCTTCGGTTTTCACTTTTAGGCAGCGCACCCCATTTGTGCGGATGTGCGCTGCAGTTAAACATCAGAATCCCCCGGAAAAAAAAAAGTTATTTTAAATAATTTTGCAACACTTTTTGATGCCAATGGCCACACATTTGGCCATTGGCATGCTAGATGACACATACGCACCCTTTATTTGGAGCTGACATAGCTCCGTTGTCAATTTTGCAGAAATGTACTCAGTTGTCAGCTGAGTACATTTCTGCAGCTAAAACGTCCATTACACGGACTGCTTTGGGCTTCCTGGATCACTCAAATACCTCATTTGCATATCTTTTAGCTGCAAATGAGGTATTGAGCATTTCCATGCCCCGTCCGTGTAAGAGACATTTTAGCTGTCTCTTACACGGAGGTTTGGGCTGTTCCTGGATTGGGAGGCTTACACGGAGGCTTACACTACTCTTAAACTCCATGTAAGCCTTCGTGAATCCTGCCCATAATCAAATAGGATGTGCTAGAGGGGCAGATACCTAACCCTGAGGGTCTCCACACCCTGGAACAGAATACCACTACATGTTAGGCAGAGCCCCTCACTGACACTCTTCAACAGGAAGTTTGCAAAATGGATGGATAATTGTAGATGTACACTGGGGGTCTTTACTGTGTCATGTCCAGGCAGAGGCACAGCTAAGTAAATCATAAATGGCCACAATATTCACATAGCAAGGGGTGGCAAAAGCCACACACACTGTGGCTAGGCTTACAAATGCCCTAGGGTGGATAGCCTAATATGAACCTATGAACCTATTATGTTACAAATTGTACAGGACACTAAGGATAATCCCAAGGCTGCTGCAACTGATGGTAGGAAGTGTGTTGTGAATTCCCAGATATGCTCTGGATCACACAAATATTACAAACAACATACCAAACACACACACGTATTGCCAACATACATCCTGACAGGTGCAGTGCAAACCCCCCCCCCCATAATGCAAAATATCTTTCCCAAGAGACTGCTGCCTCCCTGACATTATGTCAGCCTTACCACAGGATATGTACCCAAAGAGCAGTGTACAACAACAGTTGTCGTTCTCAAGAAAGGTGTCGCCTGAATGGATACTAAAAACAACCACCACAGAATCCTGAGAAGCTTGGTCTGCACAGCTATGGAAAGGATCAGCATGTACCGCAGACATAAAGATATTGGGGATCTATTGACACCCGACCCTACCCAGTGTGGGTTTATTAAGTGCAGACCCTGCCCCTAAACATGTGTGACTCAGTTGAAACACTAATTGAGGTCACTGATGAGGGCAATGTGGTCCACACAGCGTAGCTGGACCTTGCACAGCCTTTCATACAATACCCTACGTGTTCAATATAGATATGCTCACCAGCTTATATATACACCCCTATGTCACTAGAGGGGTTGTAAACCAGACCAACGACAGAACTGACATGGTCAGACATGCTGCAGCCATGTCAGACTACAAACCACATATAACAGGTATCCCACAAAGCTTGGTCCTGGGACCTTCCCCGTCTGTTATATATGCCCCATACGTACAGGCCAACATGTAATGACTGTGCCTGAACATGTTTGCAGAGGACTACAAACCGCCCAACATATCTGACACTCCAGCTGACATAAGCATCCCACAAAAGGGCCACATAGAAACAGACAACCGGTGCCATAGCCATGTCAGCATGTTAAATGGAGAAAGCTGTATAGTCAACCTCTGTGGATATACAGTAAGTGACCACCAATTACCACATAGGTGTTAACCCATTACATACTTAACATGTAATGACAGACCTGGGTACACAAGGTGATAGATATCCTGCATTGGACAAACATGTGGCTGTAGTGTTAACAGAAACAATCCATATACCAACCTAATCATGAAGGTTATGACATCTAGATAAGGGGAGGTCATTGTAGTTCTGCAGTTATCCTTCATCAGCGTTACAATTAACTACAACAGCCCTGTGGGGTGTACCTCAGCAGACACCTCCATCATCTGTAAAGTCCACAACAGTACCTCACCAGGAGTATCAAAGAGCTTGAACAGATGTAATGTGTTGCCTGATTAAACAGAGTGCAACTCCACACACTGCCATGCTGGCCACCCAGACGCAAGCTGTGCCTGATGTAGAAAGCCATGTCCAAGCTGGAATCAATGAACATGCTGCACCTTGTACAATCTGAATGGCAGTGAGCTATGCACATGAGGGACCTAAACCCCAGCACTGACATACATAGGACAAGCTGTACTGCATTATCCATAACACAGAAGCCACCCCCACGCATGAGTAAACTACCAGTACAGGTTATCCATAGAGTCACTCGTTGATTCTCCTTAACAGGAATCTTAATGAGTGGATGGAAGATGGTAGGTTTACCCTGGGTATCACTGTTATGTCACAGGTAGACAGAGGCACAGTATACTAAACATGACATATGTCATAGCAAACTACACTTACAATGTGTTGAAGGACAAACACACTCTCTGACTAGCATTAGAAATGGCCTAAGGCACATCGGTAGTGTTTGCCAATGTAGACCTATGTTGTGGAATACACTACTGATGTTGGACGAGGCTGTTGTAAGTAGTTAATATCTGAACATAATGCAACATGGTCAGATAGGTTCATAGGTTCATAGGTTTATACTAGGCTATCTGCCCTAAGGCATTTATAAGCCTAGCCCAGAGTTTTGTGGCTTACGCCACCACTTATATGAAAAAATACTGTGCCCATTAGTTTGTTGTTCCTCTGTACAGTAGTGACAGGGAGATGATTCCCGGGGTAAACCTACGATCTCCCATCCACAGGCCAAGATTCCTCTTGAACAGAGCCAGCGAGGTGCTCTGCCTCACATGGACTGGGATTCTATTCCACAGCATAGGGAGTCTCTGAGTGATAAATCTATCCCTCCAGCACATCCTATTTATATCCGTGCTAAGGTTTAAGTCACTTGCTCTAGTGGTTCTGGTGGATTTGGATTTCTTGAGGTGGAGCATGTCCATTAATTCCTGATTGGACATGGCCTTGTATGTCAGGCACATGTCACCTCTGAGCAGACGGTATGCAACTGAATAGAGCTGGAGTTTCTTCAATCTGGCAGCATATGACAGATGTTGGAGTCCCTTTATCCTTTTGGTGAGGGACTTTTGGGGTCTCTCCAATTGCTGCAGATGTCGGGTGAGATACATCCCGAATGGGGCATTGTACTCGATCATTGGTCTGATAAGTGAAGAGTACAGGGGAACAATGACCTCACTAGATCTGGATGTGAATCCCTTCATGATCAGGTGGGCAATGTAGAAGGTCTTTCTAACCACTTTAGCAACGTGATGTCAAAAGAAAGGCCACTGTCAACCTGGGTCCCCAGGTCCCTGATAGCCTCTTTTGTGCTTAGAGGATTGCCACCTATATGGTAGCTTGGGGTTACCTTGCTTTTCCCGAAGGGTATGACTATACATTTTTTGGCATTTAACTTCAGGCCATGGCTCTGGCACCAGCTATCGGTTTCCGTGAGTCCCCTCTGAAGGATATCCGTGTCTGATGCACTTCCCACTATGGCGCCCATTTTGCAGTCATCTGCAAACTTTGTCAGCCAAAGTCCTCCCATGTTGGCCTGTACTTCTGAGAAGTAGATGCCGAACAATAGGGGGCCAAGGACCGAGCCCTGTGGGACACCACTTGTGACCGGCTTGGAGTCTGACATAACGCCAGCAACTCTAACCCTGTGGGTTCTGTCCATAAGCCAGTTTGCAACCCATCTTGTGACATATGGGTTTACATTTAAGTTGGTAAGTTTTTCTACAATACCCGAGTGGGGTATTGTGTCGAAAGCCTTTGCAAGGTCAAGGTAGGCTGTATGGACTGCCTTTCCCTCATCAATGGCCTTGGTGACTGTTTCGAAGAAGTCGATCAAGTTCAAAAGGCATGATCTGCCCTTGACAAAGCCAAACTGGGATGGGTCCAATGTCTGCATGTCTCCTATATCTTTGTTTATGAGCTCCATTATGATCCTCTCCATAGCTTTGCAGACTAGACTTGTTAAGCTTATGGGGCGGTAATTACCAGGGTCCGTAGAGGCACCACCTTTGTGCAGATGTGCACAACTGGACCCTAACCAGGCTGTTGTGCTCACTATGGAAATGTAAAGCAGTGATAGGACTAAAGCCCAGGATACTGTCCACCACAGGGAAAGTACTGAACCGCTACACTATACAGTACTACAGTGTTAGGTCACTATGAACAGATGTTGACAATTGTATGCAAAATATCTCATGCAAAGCCTGCAGGCACAGTATAATCCCTGTTGTGTTCACACAAAAAGCATTTGGACAGTAACTACACAACATGACACAGAACACACACCCATAAACAGTAGATATTTGTTGAAGTTCACACTCATCCACAAATGTGATGGGCTGCAGAGTTCAACATATGGAAAGCTCACACTGGGCATGCTCACACACTTTGATAAATGAGACATCTTTCACACAACATGCCATGGGAAGGCTGAACTGGGCATGCTCACACAGTCCAAATATCAGTGTAGCATTTTGCCACATATATCTGGTATATGTACGTGTTATTCCAGTAACCAACAACATTATAGCAATCTGACCAGTGCTCACACTTAAATGACTACAGGAACATACATGATATAGTGGATTTCCCCCATATGCAAACATCTTCCACAGATACACAAGTTGTTCATACAAACAGGAAATGTTATGGCAATAAAGACCTGCAAACACTGCTATCAGCACCAAATAATGTGCATCTGACAGTTAAACATATGGGTGTAGAGGTCAAAACTAGGCTGTTTGCACTAGGGAATGACAGCTTATCCAGAGTGTGTGTGTGTGGGTGATTGTGGTTGGTCTGTGTGCAAGTCTGTGTGAGGGAAATGTTCCTTTTAGCAACTGTGAAAACACACCACAGGATGCCCAGTCCCCTTGCTAAACACTGATGATGTCAGCACCCTATAAGTATATCAGGAGAAAGTAAATCTCATAGTAATTTGAATAGCGCGCTCCGCTAATGCGTCCATCTCTAGTGTCATAACATAGTTAGGTAGGGGTTTGAATCCAGCAAGTGTGAAGGGGGGTACGTGTGTATGAAAGGAACATCCCTTTTGGCAACTGTAAAAACACACCACAGGATGCTAGTCCCCTTCCTAAACACTGATGATGTCAGCACCCTATAAGTATATCAGGAGAAAAAATTCTCCCACTAATTTGAATAGCGCACTCCGCTAATGCGTCTGCCTCTAGTGTCATAACATAGTTAGGTAGGGATTTGAATACAGCAAAAAGCAAGTGTGTATTAGGGGGTGTTAGTGTGTGTGTGTGAAAAGAACATCCCTTTTGGCAACTGTGAAAACACACCACAGGATTCCCATTCCCCTTTCTAAACACCGATGATGTCAGCACCCTATAAGTATATCAGGAGAAAAGAAATCTCCCAGTAATGTGAATAGCGCACTCTGCTCATGTGTCTATCTCTAGTGTCATAACATAGTTAGGTAGAAGTGTGAATCCAGCAAGTGGCAAGTGTGTGCGAAGGGGGGTTAGTGTGTATGAAAGGAACGTCCCTTTTGGCAACTGTGAAAACACACCACAGGATGCCCATTCCCTTTTCTAAACACTGATGATGTCAGTACCCTATAAGTATATCAGGAAAAAAGAAATCTCCCAGTAATGTGAATAGCGCGCTCTGCTAATGCGTTTTTCTCTAGTGTTATAACATAGTTAGGTAGGGGTTTGAATCCAGTAAGTGTGTGTGAAAGAGGAGTTAGTGTGTGTGTAAGTGTGTATAAAAGGAACATCCCCTTTGGCAACTGGTAAAACACACTACAGGATGCACATACCCCGTAGTAAACAATATCACAATTATTTATGGCTTTTGATTCCAGACATGTCACGTGTGTTTTGCTCACATAGAATGCCCATGTGTGCGGGTTGTTTCACACAATACTGCATGACATCGATTAAACCAGTTATGGCAATGCGCACATGATGTATGTGTGTGCCAAATACACATATGTACCTGTGACCTTCAATAGTTACCATGTGTGATGCCTGCCACATGTGAATACATGGTATTTGCACTGGGTAACATTATGACTGTGGTCTTCTGTGCAGATGCTGCACATGGGATGTGTATATACAGTGTGAGATGTAGATGCTATCAACCTAGTAGTGAGGGATACACACCTGGTCTGGGGCATATAGTCTACATGTTGTTGATGAAGAGGTGCTGCATGTTTTCACCTGTTGTGGAAGTGGTAAGAAGTTGTTCCATAGCAATGCAGTGACTGCATGCTAAGAACCTTTCAGCTAGGGTGTTGTAGCTACAGTAATTCATTAGCATTCAGTAATATGTTAGCATTCCTGGTGAGGGTATGATGCCAACCAAGGTCAGGGTTCTACCAGCCTGTGCCACTTGTTCAGTGAGCCCTTCCATGTTTCCTATCATGTATTCCAGTGAGGGACATCACACATCAGCTGTAGTGGCATGGACAATGACTGAGTCATATGTGTCCATGCATCTGACTGACCTGTATGCTTGTGTTATGTGGTGGACCATAGTGCCCCATGAGCATATCACTGTGACCTTCACCTTGTCCAGCCTGGTGAGCATGACCTCACTGTACCGGACAATAAAAGTACCTAACACAACTGCAGCAGGAGTGTTGTATAGCTGTACAGACTGTGCTTGTTTGGCACACAGGATTTGTGTGCTATGTGTTATGCGTGCTGTGTTCAGGCCTAACGTATGCCTGTGTGCCAGCTGCAGAGGTGTCTGCCACTCAGGCAGGATGCCATTCTTAGGCTCCACGAATGGCTCGGTGTGTTCCCGTGCTTGTATTGCTGTCAGTGTAGGTCTACATCAGACTGGTATTGCAGTCACTGTAGTATTTCATGCCACCTGACAGGTTATGCCAGTACTGGGTTCAGAGAGCTTAGTCCACAGTTTGGCTATGTGTTTCCATCTCATACATGTTTTGTACATCCATGGGTAGGGGATAGGGTTGACTGTGTACATGTGGCAGCTGTGACATTACTACATGACTCACATATTCCACAACTGTACCATAGAGGTGACTGACAACTGACCTTTGCACATGCTACCATAGTATTGAGATTGCATTGGTGATAACAGCACACAGGGCCAATGGTGAACAAGATACATAGGTTCATAGGTTCATACTAGGCTATCTGCCCAAGGGCATTTATAAACCTAGCCAGAATGTGTGTGGCTTTCACCATGCATTGTAAATCTATCTTGCTATGCCCTTTTCCAAGGTTAGTATACTGTGCCTCTGTCTAACAGTGACACATAAGTGATACCCAGCGTAAACCTACAATGTCCCATCCAGTCATTAATATTCCTCTTGAAGACAGTCACTGAGTGACTCTGCCTAACCTGTATTGGGATAATATTCCAGAGTGAAGGGAGCCTCTGAGTTATGAATGTGTCCCTCCAGCATGTCCTATGTATATCACTCCTGAGGTTCAAGTCTTTCCAGCTTGTAGCTTGATGGGATTTGGATATTCTGAGGTGCAGCATGACCATTAAGTCAGGGTTTGACATGGCTTTATATGTCAGGCACAGATTGCCTATGAAGAGGCAGTATGCCACTGAGTAGAGCTGCTGTTTCTTTAACCAGTCAATATGTGGCATCTGTTTGAGCCCTTTGATCCTCTTGTTGAGGTACTTTTGTGGTCTTTCCAGTTGCTGCAGGTGTCTGGTAAGGTGCATGCCGACAGGGGCATTGTAGTCAATTATGGGCATGATGAGGGATGAGTAAAGAGGCACAATGTCCTCCCCTGATCTACATGTGAATCCCTTCATGATGAGGTGGCCTATATAAAATGTTTTTCTAACCACTTTGGCCATGTGGTTGTCAAATGAGTGAATGCTATCAACTTGTGTACCCCAGGGTCCATAATTCTTTTGTCTATACTTAATGGATTAACACATATGTGGTACTTTGTGGTCACTTTGTTTTTGCCAAAGGGGATGACTATACACTTTTTGGCATTCAGCTTGAGGCCATGGCTGTGGCACAAGTCGTCTGTTTCTAAGAGGCCCTTTTGGAGGATGCGTGTGTTGGCTGGAGAGTTGATTATGGCGTCCAGTTTGCAGTCATCTGCGACTTGCTCAGCCACAGTGCTTCCATGTTGGCCTGTACCTCTGATAAATATATACTGAACAAGACAGATCCCAGGGCTGAGCCTTGTGGGACACCACTTGTAACTGGTTTTGAGGCTGACATGGCTCCAGCAATTCTAACCATGTGTGTTCTGCCCTTGAGCCACTGTGCAATATCTGTAGTGACATAGGGGTTAATATGTACACTGGTGAGCTTCCTAGAATGCACAAGTGGGGTATTGTATCAAAGGCTTATGCAAGGTCCAGGTAGGCTGTGTAGACCACCTTCCCCTTGACAGTGGCCTTGGTGACTGTTTCAAAGAAATCAAACAGGTTTGATAGGCAGGATCTGCCATTAACAAAGCCAAACTGTGTATTATGCAGTGTCTGTAGGTCCCCAATATCTATATTTATGAGGTTCATGATGATCCTTGCCATAGCTTTGCAGACCAAGCTATTCAGACTTATGGGGCGATAGTGTCCAGGATCCGTTAAGGCACCACCTAAATGTAGAGGGACCACTGTTGCTGTACGCCACTCTTTGGCCACATATCGTGCAGTAAGGCTGGGATTGAACAGTAGTGTTATGTCTGGGTGTAGCTCTTCTTGGAGTTCATGTAGGACACAGCCTGGGACACTGTCTGGTCCCATTGATGCAGTGTTTATTGCTTTGGAGAGGGCAGCTCTTACCTGAGCATCTGAGATGTCAGGGGGGGGCAGCACTCTGCTGGGAGAAATATTTGCCCTTTTGGTGTGGAGGGGGGGAGAATGTAGCAGTGAACCTGTCCACTAGGATGTTGGCAATGTCTGTGTATTTGGTATTTCTTTTGACATCTTGGACTACCTCTGAGCATATCTGGGAATTACCACCCAGGTTCCTAACATAACTACAGAAAGCCTTGTGATTATCCTCAGTGCCTTGTGGAATCTTCTCTCAACGATGGCCTTAGACAATCTTATGAGTGCCTGTAGTTTTCTTCTAATACTCATCAGTGATGCCTTCACATTTTGGGAGTTTGTTGTATCATTTAGTAGCTTCATCCTTCTATTGTATAGTTTGTTTATGGATGGTGTCCACCACACAGGATGTCTGCCTTTGGAGGATTGGGTCTTGCTTTTATTTGGGATTGCATGATCCATGCATTCCTGAAGGTGTCCATAGACTGCCTTTATACAGGTATCTGCAGTCTGGTCCATATTTTCAACAGGCCTGGGGGCTTTGAAGGTTTCCACATCATTTATGAGGAGTGTGAACATGCTTTACATGAGTTGTTGACTGTATTCTTCTGTGCAGGGGGTGGCCTTGGGATGTGAATATCCAGTGAGATTAGTTTATGGTCTGATCTTACCAGTGAGGGATACACTTCTGGTCTGGAGCATAGAATCCCCATGTTGGTGATGATCAGGTTCAGTATGTTTTCCCCTCTTGTGTGAGTGGTAACAAGTTGTTCCATAGCATTTTGGTATATAAATTCTAGTAATCTGTGGGCTAGGGTGTTGGAGCTACAGTCATGCTCCCAGTCTATGTTTGGGTAGTTTAACCAACCCAATATAATGGTGTATGTTCAGACCTACATATTTCCAACTGTTTTCAGGAAGGCCAAGTGCGGTTCTTGTGTTTGTGAGGGTGGTCTCTAGCAGGATATAACCTGGAAGGCAGTTTTACCCATTGTTACTTGCATATGGATAGTCTCTGATGTTTGGTGCTTTGCCACCAACCTGGAGGTGTGGGTATCTTGGATGAATATCAATACACCCCCTCCTTTTGTGGTTTTTTGCAAGTTTTGGGCCTGAAAAGCATGGTATGAGGTATAACTTGGTAGTGCTGGGGTGCTGTTGGTAGCCCTGAATCTGGTATCTGTTACTGCACAGATAGCAATGTTCTCCATGCTGAGGAATGTTTCGAGTGTGTGCATCATCAGGTTTAGAGTCCTGCAGTGGCATATATGACTGCTCACGTGGACAGATGCCAGGTAAGTCATATGCAAAGTGTCACAGGCAATGTACATGTGCACAGGAGAAACAGTGACATTCTGTCAAGTGAGAAATGAACATACATATAGTATGCTATGCAGATGTCACTAGGAGTCCACAGAAGCTGTGTAACTCTGCATGGCAGGTCGGAACAGTATTCCAGGGTAACTGCAAGGAAACATGCATGCAAACATAGCTACTGTAAGCAGGGCTGCATGTAGTCCATTGTACAACAAACAAGCTGTACCACTTTCAGTAGGTAACACTGCAAATGCTCACCAGCTGACATATGAATACCTATGTCACCAAAGGTGATACTTACCAGACCACGGACAGAAATGACATGGCCAGACACGCTGCATCCCACATGAACACATATCTCAAGCAACACAGACCTCACAAAGTCAGTGTTCTTAACAGGCACAGCCCATAAGGCCAAACACAATGTGTGACACACCTATAATAGGTGATACCATAGTCAGACACACTGACGTCCCGCTCTCCAGACTGAGCAAGGTGAGGGTCACATTTAGCTACCTGTCGGGTGATAGAATGTGCCACATAACACAAGCACTCAGGTCACTCCACAGCAAGTACAAGTATGAGGCAGTCATTGTCCATGCTGGTGTGAACAACCTGAGACGTACCTCCCTGGACCACATGGAAAGAGACACAGAGGAGCTCTTACATCACCCTCTCAAACTCAGGAATCCCACACAGCCTTCATGACGACACAGGAAAGTATAGATTTCTCTGCAAACACCATCATCCTGGGTGACTTCAACTACCCAAACATAGACTGTGAACATTACTCAAGCCACAATACCCAAGCTCTAGGGTTCCCATAGTTCAGAAACTCTTTAGCTATGGAACAAGTAGTCAACATTCCCACAAGAGGGGAAAATATACTAGACCTGATCATCACAAACATGAGTACAAAATGCTCACCACTTGAAGTATATCCCTCATTGTTGCAATCGAACCATATACTAATCACACTGGAGTACTGGATCCCCCTCATATGCAAACCTCAAACACATCTATGTGTGTGTGGGGAATGCCCCTATTAGCAACTGTGACAGTACACTACAGGATGCAGATTCCCCTTTTGAAACACTGATGATGTTAGCACTCTATAACTATATTACCTGAATTAAATATCCCCAGTAATTCGTATAGCGTGCTCTGCTAATGCATCTGTCTCTAGTGTCATAACATAATTAGGTAGGGGTTTGAATCCTGCAAAGGGAATGTATGTGAGTTATTGTGAGTGGGGTTTGTGTGTGTGCATAATGCTGTGAGGGAAAAGTGCCTTTCCCCAACTGGGAGAACACACTACAGGGTACACATCCTTCTTCCTAAACACAGATGATGTCAGCACCCTCTAAGTACAGCATTATAAAGGGCTTCTCCCACTAATGCAAATAGTGCACTCTGCTAATGTGTCTGTTTCTAGTGTCATAACACAGTTAGGTAGGGGTTTGAATCTTGCAAATGGAAAGTATGTGTTTGAGTGGGATTAGTGTGTGTGCACAATGCTGGGGGTGGGATGTGGCTTTTGCCAAATGGGGCTATGCACTGCAGGGTGCACATTTCCCTTAACAAACAGGGATATTGACAGCACCTTATACAAACAACATGACAACAGGCAACTGCCAGTACTCAGTATAGTGCTACATGCTACTGTAACATGCACATCTACCAGAACATACCTAGATAGTGTTTTGAAACCTGAATGTGGCAAGTGTGTGGATGTGGGATGTTTCTGTGTGTGCATTTCCGTATGGAATACATGTTGGATGTGGCAATCAGGGAACCACAGTACCTGATGCACATTACACTTTTAAACTAATGAGGTTGCCTGCACCCTGTGAGTACAGGTAGAGTGGAGGAAATCGGTAGTAATCCAAATAGTGCACTTTTCAAATGTGTACCTGTCATGTGTCGACAGCTACTCATGTAGGGTAATAAATAATGGAAATGGCAGGTGAGCGTGTGCATGTGCGGGGGTATCAGGGTGTGTGTAAATGCATGTGTGACAGAACAGATACATATAGCTGAATCTACAATACAGCACATGATGCACATTCCCATAGTCAATGGTAGCATGTGATGGTGTGCAGCTGGTACACTTTGGTAAGTAGTATGGGTGCAGATAACAATTCAGGACATTCATACAGTTACTGCAGCAGGAATGCTGGGATATACACACAATCATAGTGGAACAGTGAACAGTTACCAACATGTTACTACTTATACACATCTATGTAGTCACCCTGTGCATCAGCAATGTGTTTACCTTTTCCTGCACTGATGTTGTAGTATGCAGGAGGTGGCACAGTGTCATCATATGCACAGGGTGTGGGTTAGGTATGCCCAAGCCAGCCACTGGTACCACCAATTGACATGTGTGTGTATGTGTGTTTGTGAGGGGCAGCAGTACAGGGTGGACCAGTGTTGGTGCAGTGTGTGTGTGTGTATGTGTTTGCACCAGGTGTTACATTTCTGCATGTGTGTAAGCATGCACACAGTCCCACATAATGGCTGCCATGTACAGGGTTTTGTGGACAGCCACAGACTGCACATGTCAGGTCATCCAGATCAGTGTCTGTGGGCACGGACACGGTACCTGTGCCTGGCAGGGGTGCTATGGACCATATCCGGTACTAACCCAGACTGGGTACTGTCATCAGAAGCGGGTGTGTGTTGACTGGACACAGTTCCCTGTTGGGACTGTCCAGAGCCACGTGCACGTGGTCTCCTGGGGCGTCCTGATGACAGCACTAACCCAGCATTGCTGGGGCTGCTGCTGGCACTTGAGGTGCGTGAGTGGGCCTGTTATCATCCGCAGCGAATGTCAGCTGGTGCTGTTGCCGGCATACAGCCACGTCGACGCCACAAATGCACACCATCGCCCTGGTCCATGGACATCTGGCTGTGGAGCAGCTGTTGTATGTCCCCACAATGTCTGTCAACGACATCTGTGAAATTATGAATAGCATTCGCAATGTCACGCATGCCATCTGTCATGGCTGTGCAACATGCTGTCAGCTCCCTCAGACCCTCTCTGGTGTACCTTTCCATACACGCCTGTGCCTGCATAACAGTCTGAAACATAGTGGAGGTTGACATACCTCCTTGGGCACGTCGGCCAGAGGCAGTACGGCCATGGATGCCCCCACGAGAACCCATGGGTGACTGTCTGCGTAACCAGACACCTACAACAACTGGAAAAACCCCAACAGTACCTCATCAAGAGGATCAAAGGGCGCAAACAGATTCCATATGCTGCCCGGTTAAAGAAAATCCAGCTGGACTCAGTGGCATACTGCCTGTTCAGAGGCAATCTGTGCCTGACGTATACAGCCATGTCCAACCCAGAAGTAATGGACATGCTGCACCTCAGGAAATCAAAATCCCATATAGCCACACGCTCAAGAGACCTGAACCTTAGCACTGAAATAAATAGGACATGCTGGTGGGACAGATTCATAACCCAGAGGCTCCCTTCACTCTGTAATGAACTCACAGTACAGGTTAGGCAGAGTCCCTCATTGACTCTCTTCCATAGGAATCTGGATGAGTGGATTGGGAGATCATAGTTGTACCCTGGGTATCACTTCTATGTCATTGTTAGACAGAGGCACAGTATACTAACCTCGGAAAAGGGCAGAGCAAAGTAAATTTTAATTGGGTGGTAAAAGACTAACACATTCTGGCTAGGCTTATCAATGCCCTAGGTCAAATAGCCTAGTATGAACCTATGAACCTATGTGTACTGCTATACTACTTCTGCCATATGTTGCATGTGTGTGTGTAGTGGGGGATGCGCAGGTAATGGCCAGATATTTCTGCACAGGCAACACTTCTGAAACACTCTGGGTGTTCATCCCAACATACTGTATGTATGTTGCATTCCAACACTGTGATGTGGACACACATTACTCAGCCTGGATATACATATCCCAACAACACCACAAGCACAGTACAAACCTTGCTATGTATGTATGTAATTGCACAGTTATTCACTAGTTAGGACTGTGATGCTATCCATGCAGCCCACTGGGCCACTGGAAGCCACAACACACACTGCTTGCCCCTTTGCAAAAGCTTACCACAGACATCCCACATAGTGCATGTAATGTGCACACACATATCTAACCCAGACCGTATGCACACCACTTATTTATCCTGTCCAGTGGACTACAGATACAGGCACATTGTATAACAATAGCAGGAGGCTACTGCAGCACAGAGCAGATTCACATGCAGGCAAGGCATCTGTGGTCAGCAGTGGTAAGATGCTTCACATTCACCAAATGCACAGATATTAGCAACATTGTTGCAGACAGTTTAGGTGAAGGTATCCCCCCCCATTCTCCAACACAAGTGGAATTAGTTATCACAGATGAATGTAACCTCCCTATCATCTCACATGTCCAGGTGAGGGCCACCCTCAACATTGCAGAACACACAGCATCACTGTTACAAAATGGTATCCCTGGATGCATGATACGTTCACCCCTAGAGGACATAGCACCACATTACAAACTGATATTAAAACCTGGCCATACTACAAGATATGTACCTGAACAGTGCCATACATACACAGTGGTCCCACACCAATGAGGAGGAACCTCTACTGACCCTGGGAACTACTGCATCATATGCATAACTGGCCTTGTGTTCTAAGCTATGGAAGTTTTAAGTATGGAAGACATGTACAGCAATATTACATATGTATATATATCAGGACTATGTACACACCTGCTACTTTGCATTACCTGTGTTTGTGTCAGCTGTTGCTGTGTCACTGGTGCTAATTGCTGTTTGCTGCTGCTGCTGCTGGTTTTGTTGCTGTGATGATGCATTGTTTTTTTTATCACTGCCTTTATTGCTTTCTTTATTTCTTTCTTTATTTCTCTCTCTCTCTCTCTTTCTCCATCAGTTTGGTGAAATGAATGTATTGCATGTGTGGAGTGTTAGTACTGGATGCTTTTGTAGGTATCTGCATAGGTCCATGTGATGGCCTCTGCACCAATTGTAAAGCAGCATTTGCTAATGGCATGCAGCCAGTTGTGTACTGATTGTATGTCTCACTGTGATTTCAGGACAGTGCTATAAAAGGGTATGTGAGATAGGCGTTGCCCTTTCAGATTGTAAGGGCGTGGACCATGCTGGTATGCTGTTGACAGTGTTCTGTGAGTGTGAAGGTTAGTAAGTCTCTCATGATTCATGCTGTGTTGTAAATTCTGTGTTGTAAATTCAGATTGCTGCATTTCTCTCACCTGTTCCCTGTAGTGAGTGTGTATGCATACTGACACCTACAACTATATTTCCATATGTATTAATATATATATCTATCTATCTATATATATATATATATATATATATATATATATATATATATATATATATATCTGTGTGTGTACATATACATACTTTCATATATGTACATTAGCTTACATTATTAAGTACAAGCTAACAATTAGCAGGGTTGTTTCTGTTAACGTTAAACTAGTATGGGAATCCAGTAATTAGGACAGTGAAAGTCTACCTGACATGCTTTGGGTAGTTCACATCCTATATTGCCTTTATCTTCATTCCTACTATTACATGTTGTACTTATTTTAGCACTATATTCCTGTATGAAAGTCATGGCTTAGTGGTAGGTCATACAGACTAGTGTTACAATGCTCTTGTGGTAGGGCCTAATAGTATGCTTTTATTTTGCTTTCAAATTGAGTACAGGGCCTATCAATCAAAGTGCTGAAGGCACCTTTAAGCAGGTAAAAGGGTTAGTAAGTCTCACAGGAGTCCGGCTGTGTTGCAGATTCTGGTTGCTGCATTTATCTTCACTGTTTCCTGTAGTGAGTGTGTATGAATACTGACACCTACCACTATATGTCATATGTATTATATATATATATATATATATATATATGTATATGTATATCTATCTATATATATATATATATCTATATATATATATATATATATATATATATATATATATATATATATGTATGCATGTGTACATATACATACTTTCATATATGTACATTATCTTACATTATTATGTACAAGCTAACAATTAGCAGGGCTGTTTCTGTTAGCACTAAACTAGTATGGGAATCCAGTAATTCGGGCATTAAAATTCTACCTGTCATGCTTTGGGTAGTACACATCCTATATTCCCTTTATATTCATTCCTACTATTACATGTTATATTTATTTTAGCACTATGTTCTTGTATGAGAGTCAGGGCTTAGTGGTAGGTCATACAGACTAGTGTTACTGAGGTCCTGGTTTCGAGACTGACAGGGGGAATTTATTTTTCTTTCAAAATGAGTACAGGACCTGTCAATCAAAAGTGCCAAAGGCACTTTTAAGCACTTAAAACCAGGTCTGCGCTTGTTTGCGTGGAGCTCACGCATGCGCACTGGCAGTGAGCTCCGCTCACACAAGCACACAACCCGCTATTTTCTTTGAAAGAAAAGAAAAAGGGGTGACAGAAAAGTGGTGAAAAAGGGGTCATAAAGAGGGTAAGACAGTAGGGAAACAAGCTTGGGATTTGCAGGAAGGATGTAGGTGAGGTCCATAGCTGCCCATGTCTTTCTCAGCAACAGCTGTGCATTTGTATGTAATTTGGTTTGACATTTGAAACCTTCCACCCCTGAGAGAGGTGTCAGGACAACATTAATACCTGTTGTACAGCCAGTTGTAATTAACAGTTGCAATGTCCAGCGGACATGTGTGCAACATGGACAGCTATGTATGGGGCGTGATTTTTTTGTGGGTACAGAGTGCCCTTTTTTTTTTTTTTTATCAGGTGACAGTAGTATGTCAAGTGAAGGTAGTCGGTATAGCTGGGGAGGTAGGTTGGGTAGGTTAACAGACAAGACAGACAAGACGCATACAAGGGTGGTGTATGACACATGTGGGGGGGGTTACATAATTGGCGGGGACAGAGGTTGGGATATCCAGGGCACTTGAGCACACAGATGGCAACAGTGTAACTGATATCCCCACCCATAGGCAGTTGCCACTGTTCCTTCACAGCCCAGGACAGGGCTATGCTGGGGGCTGTGCAGGCGGGACAAAGGGGCATGCCCGTAAGCAGTGCCACCTGGGCCTCAAGCTGGCGTAGGGGCCCAAGAACAGAGTCTTGAATCTCCCTTCGCACCACAGACCGGACACCTTGGAGGGTGAGTGGACGGGCTCCTCCAGCCACGCTTGCAGAGGGGGGACAGGCCCCATCCCCTGCAGAGCTTCCACCCGAAGGTGACACAGGGCCACCGGAGGAGGGTCCGGCCTGGGCACTAGTGCCAGGTGCAATCGCCAGATGAGGTGGGAGAGGTGGGTCCGCTGGGACCTGCCTTCCCAAGCGTTCTAGGTTTGTGAGTATGTTATGTTAGTTTGGGTTAGTAGCATATTATTCCATTCCAATTAGTTGTAAAAGCACGCATTGGTATTCCCATTAAACAAACACACAGATATTAACACCATTGAACAACAGGCATATCAATATCACATGCATTATTTGAACAGAAAAACACAATCAAATAACATGCAGGGTTGATTAATGGCAACAGGCCATCAGGTTTGCAGGTATGAACAGGGCACATGCAACAACGGACATGCATATATTTTTGAAACAACAGGACAAATGTCCATGGTTAATGAAATGTTCACATACCAATGTTTAGTGAGTTTTTTACTTTGCAATTATAGGGTGGGGTGGAAAAAGAAAATGATGACACATTCATAAATTATACATTGATATACATTTGTAATAGAAACACAATTAACTTGTGGGTGATAGTTTCCAAATGATTTTTAATTGACTGTCATGCTAGACCTGTTACAAATACATCACTGTCCTAGTTATTTTGAATTTGATCAGATACATCATCCTGCTACTTTTTGATGACAGGGCAGGGGACAACTATGGATGTTTAGTATGTCAGACAATCATTCATTCTATCTGAAAATTGTTGACTGTCATCACCATATACAGAGTTTGGCTTAAACATTCAAGATTCAGACACACTAAAATCAGTTTGGGATGTTAATTTTTAATTCCCTCATGCATTTAGTTCTGTAGAACCACACTGAGGCTTATATATTCAGGAGTTATTACTACTTTATTTATTGACATCTGTATTACAGAACTGTTTATTTCTATCACTTATATTTCCAGTTTTACTTGCATACTGATGAAGTTGTTGCAGCCATACCTGCAGACTTTCACTTGTTGCTTGCACATTCTATTACTTTTAATCAATACACTGCAGTGTTCTGCTACATGCTACACTATAATATTTATTTACAAGTACTAGGTGGGGTTACTAACCTGCATGGTGGCACAGCCGCACCAGCCTGCGGTCATGTGCCCTGCGATTCGCAGAGCGGACACCTGCAGCTGTAATACAAAACAAGTAATATTGGAATACACATCTCCATGGTATCAGCTAGTTGAATTCCTTACATACATAAGTAAAATGTAACTTACTCAGTAGTGGGGCGTTGGGCATATCCCGGGCCTCCTGGATCCATTGAGTCAACTGGTCTTGTTTATGTCGCTTCAGGTCCGCATGGTGGTGACGGACCTGCTCACCGGTACGTGGAATCCCAGTAGCACTAGTGAGATCATGAGCCAACTGGTCCCATGCCTCCACCCTGTATGCTCCCCATGAGACCTGGCCCTGCATGAGTTGGGCCTCATGATGGTCAACTAGGAGCCAGACCATGTGTCTGGACTCCTCAATGCCCCACCGCTGTGCTCGAAAGCAACGTCCCTCCCCTACTCCACTCATTCTGCCTGCAGGTCTATTCTGCAATCGTTTATGCTGTGTATTCCCGTCTATGGGCTTATATATGCCGATTTTCCCACACATTTCTATGATTGGCCGTTTTGGAATTGTATCAACTTCACAGAAACTGCTTTATCATGCTCCATTTTGGATTACATCCTATATATATATATGCTATTTCTGCTTTTTTAATTACTGCTGTCATGGCTTAGTGGTTTAGTACCTTGACTCTAGTGCATGGTATCCTGGGTTCAAATCTGACCACTGATTTTTAATTTTGATGACTGTCTAGAAATGAGTACAGGACCTGTCAATCAAACGTGCCAAAGGCACTTTTAAGCACTTAAAACTAGGTCTGCGCTTGTTTGCGTGGAGCTCATGCATGCGCACCGGCGGTTAGGTTGTGGGCGCGGCGCGCACCTCCGCGCAAACGGTGTGCACTGGGTTAAACCTTAATTTGCTAGTAACATGCATGTTAAGCTAAGCACAGCTAGTTTCACACAGTTTGAGCCTGTTAAACCAGTGCTTAGCTAGGGGCAAGCAATTTGCAGCCTTTGAAACACTACTCAGCTACGGGCACTCTGTCTCACCTTGTTTGACAGCAGCTTAGCTATCAATACATTTCTAAATATTTTTATTATTGTATTACTTGAAAATATATGCTCCATTTCATTCTATTTTACAAAAGGAAATACTTTTACATTTGTACAATACTGTCAGGGGCCTTTTTAGTGCTTATTTACAAAACAAAAAAGGTTGTTGTGTGGGCTCGAACCTTGCCTGCTTGCTCTGAAGCCGACAACTCTACCGCTATGCTATTACATCTAGGCTTGCTTTGCATATTTTGTTCTTATATCCTTTTCCACTGATTGCTAATTGCAGTTGCGCTAGTAGCACACCCGCGCACACGAGCGCACGCATTAGCAAACATTTATGGGGTTTTAAAAAAAATAAAACAGTTTTCATTTTCATTTTATAACATCTGTTCACATTTTACATTGCTGATCTGTGGGGGCATGTGTTGTGTAGTGTGTTTATTCACATTTCCATGGCCTCTCTCGTGGCTGTTTACTTTCTGCCATTCTAGACTTCCGGGGGCGTGTCCGCTTGCAGGGCTTAGCCTACGGACACGCCCCCTACTGTCTTACACGGACTGTGTAAGAGTTATAGTGTGATTCAGCATGCCTCATGCACCTCATGCATATGCATGACATGCTGACATCACACCGATTAACTGCAGCCTCCGTGTAAGAGTTATAACTCTTACACGAAGGCTTCCTGAATTTGGCCCAATATGTCAACCATTTCTATTCTCAAAGAAAACATTTGGTAATGACGAATTATATAAATTGCATTGCTAGTATTTCAAATGCATTAGAGTAATGTTATTTTTATTGCAAAAAATATTCATAGCCAAGGTACTGAAGGACAGATAAAAGTGTATAGTAACCAAGAGAACTCTTCCACTTGTCTTCAGTGATAACAAAAGATAGTATATTGCATTTTTTTATGATTTACACTTAAATAGTTTTGCACACGTTGCCAACCATAGAAAAAAATGTTCTTATACTACATTCGATAAAACTCAAATGCAAAATCTTTGGTAATAGACTCATTTAGTTCTTTTAATTTCTTCTATTAAACTGTTCCCCTTCTGAGTATTGAGTCTAATAAGAAGAGGCATTGGTTCGAAGACAATCCACTCAAATAAACGAATACATACAATATCATTTAAATGTTTGGTCAATTTAAATTTTAGTGTATGATAATTTTATGTGCTGATTTTGATTGGCTAATGCTGATCACATGATTGATTCTTAGTTTTAAAATGAGAGTGAAAATATTTTTAACTTTTTTTGTTAATTTGTCAAAGTCCAGTTGTTGCTGTAGGATGAAAACAGTCAACTGCGTTTTGGAAACACTTTTTCTTGTGAAAACAAGGGGAGTTGTTCCTTATTTAAATATTTTTGTTACTTTTCCAAAGAATTGCAAGTGCAGGGAACACAAGAGTACCTCTTACTTGTAACAAAATGATTTTCTCAATTTCTTTCATGTCAGAATCCTACTAATGACTAAAACTATCTCCAAGTTATTCTAGTGTTTTTTTCTGTAAGATCCATTCTAAATCTTTGCACTCAAGCTACAGAAAAAAAATCCCTTATCCATAGAAGCAGTCAAACCATGTGATGTAATTAAAGTGTCCTCCAGATTTTAGAACTTAAATACTTTCAGAAATAAATCATGAAGATCAGCTTTCTAGATGGAGACTCAGTGATGAGATATTGAAAAGCTGCATGTTTCTGGTTTTGGTACACAATAAAGATTTGGAAACAGGTCTATACTAGTTTATAAAACTGCATGCAGTCCTCTCATGTTATCTTCCATTAAATTGTCCAGGGAAGTATAAACAAATTATATCGTCAACAGTGGCTGGAAAAATCAAGGTGAGGCTTCTGGTGGGAAAGCGGTTTGCTCTCCTACAGGAAAACTGTCCTCACAATAACAATCAAGTTGATTTTATGGACAGAAACATTAACAAACCTGATCAATTTTATAAATCTGTTACAAGATAACTGGAGATAGGAGTACTGGTTGATCTGGCCCTCTTTGATTTTACCAAGATGTTTGATTTGACCAAACCGAAATAGGTGCTGGGAGCAGTGCAAGGGTTAGAAGCATGACCAAGACTAAGTGGATGCTGCAAGGCTAAAGTACAAAATGTAGTGTGTTGTAGAGAGAGAGGGACAAGGTTACGCATAAGGAAAGTTTGCGACCTTAGGAGTCTGTTCTGGTTCTAGTTCACTCGAGTATATTTGTTTCCATCATGCTTGTGAGATGAGAGAATCTGAATCTGTTATGATGACCCAAAGACTGGCGTATCAGTGAGGAACAGAGAGAAAAGTCTAAGGAAGGATTTGGAAAGGCTGATCATGAGGCAATAAGTGACACTTGAAATTAATTGAAGACAAATGCAAAATATTGTGTTTAGGCTGTAACATCTCTGGTAAGAAGTATTTGAACCAATAGCAACAAAGGAGGAAAGTAAACCTGGGACATTTATAATACTTTGTAACACGAGTAGAGCAAGAGGGCAGAGACAGCATCAAAAAGAATACTGTGATATGTCCGAAGGACAATAGGCTCCATAAACATAGATGCAATGCTTCCTGTTTACAGAGTCCTTACCAGAAACATCTTGAGCACTATGTACAGTTCTAGAGACCATCAGAGCAAAGGAATAACATGATGCTGGAAAATAATCAGTGGAAAGTCATGAGAAACGCACTTGGAATGACTCATCACTAGAGAGAAGACAGCGTGGGGAGGTAGATATTGTTTCCTGGAGACTGTAAGACAGGGATAGAACATGATACCATTACACAAGATCAGTTCAGGAAGATGCAAAGGGCTGGTTCTGTATAGGGAAGGTAGATATTATTTAAGAGAGAAGAAGCAGCAGATCACATGGTATAACTATTCCCTGGATCTCAGAATGTATCTCTTTACTAAAAGGGCTTGTGATTTATTTAATAATTAATAAATTACTAGCATGTGTGGAAGTGAGTAAATTTACAGCAGCATTCAAGAAGTCATGTGACTACTGGAAAATGACTGACAGGGACAGAAGGCATAACAAGAAGTAGCATTTCAAAAACACTTGAAAAATAAACTTTGTAGGATTACTGAGCACTTCTTCCTTCAGACATATGCAGTGTAATTACTGATTGCGTTATTATAAGCAGTGTGTTGTCTACAGGCAATAATTGTTGCATCCTTCCATGCTGTGTCATAGTTTCTGATACAGGTCCCTGTTTTCTCTGATCACTTACCAGAACTACAGCAGCACCATTGAGCCCTATAATCTGGAAAAGGATAAGCTGTTATGTACAAAGTAGGATACAGCTGGTATCCATTGAAGTTTAATTTGAAAATGAAATGGCAACAGGAGCTGCTGTTTTAATATACTGACTAAATTAAGAAAAGGCTTTATTAGTGCAAATGTTTATTTTGTTATGAAATGCTATGTAAACACTTGTTCAATCATTCGGGTATGTACCTATAAATATTTTCTGCACATGCTTTCATCTTTTTGTCTAGATTTTAATATATGTATTTAAAAAGTCATGTGACTAGTTTACATACCTTCCCCAGATTCAACAACCATCTGTGTTCTTGCATTGTCCTTCTGACGATGTTCTAACACCTTGTAAGAGTCTTCACTTGTAAATAAAAGCTCTTCATATGTTTGCTCTGGCTCCATTGTATTCAAGTTTTTAAAACAACCAAGACAAATGTTATATGAATAGCTGTGCTATCTTTATCCTTTGCATACAGTGTGTGACTTCTTCACATCTGAATACCGGTAGGGCATAAAGATAAGAAAGAGGATTGCAAAATCACATAAAATGTTAGCTAAAGGGTACAAATCTTACAGAATGGGAAGTGGTTAACTATGAAGTAACCACTAAGTTGCAAAGCAAATGTCGTGCCAACAAGACATAAAGTCATGTCTGTGGAGTCAGAGAAATGGTTTCCTCAGATATGTGTAATAACATAACTAATTCAGTGCAATAATACATACCATTTCTTAGTTAGAGCAGTTTCACATGAAGTTCTAGTGAAGTTTCCAGGCAAATCATCAATATCTGTAATGCAGACATGTAAATAATGTGTATTGTTTAGAGCTAAGAAAAAAAATGAAAAATATTGATCACAGTGCAATAATTGACATTACAAATTGCCTGACCATTATTCACTGCAAAAAGCATTCAGGAAGTACCCGCAGTGTTTACTAATCACAGAGTGCCTCAAAACTACCGTCTCTGGATTTTTTCATGAACGCTGTTACTATAGTTAAATATAAAGCAGTAGCATATGCCAGTACATAAATACTTCATGGTTACTGCATAATAAGCAAGCATGAAACAGTCTAATCACAAAAAATAGGCAATGGATACTTCACATGAGGGGGGTTGAAAGCTTTGCAGCGTACCCTGCAATGCACCCACCCTAATTTATACATATTATCTCACTAGTTGCATAGCTGTGAAGAAGAAGAATGAAAGTTGACTACAGAACACGTCTATTACTGATTTTGATGGGTTCTAACAACCACACAATCCATGGATAAAATAAGCACTTGACAATAGCAACTGCTGATACATTAAAAATAGCAACATGACCAATGTGGGGTTATGGGATCAGTTTTCTTGAAGACCACCGGGTTGTATGATTGATTGGCAGGCTATCCTGTAAAGCTATTATTAGACTCTGCTTAACCTTAAATTAGTATTTATGGAATCTTGGCTCACTTATCTCAAACCAGGTAATCATAATTATACCGCAGGCATATATCACAGTCATTCACTTACTAATATTCATTATCTGCTTCAAAGTCTAAAACTTACCTTGTAGTTGTTGTTAATTTCCTCTTGTCTGCTCAGTGAATTTTTATGTAACCTGCTCCATCTGTTTCTTTGCCCTGAGATGGATTGTTATGAAGCAGTACAACATTAAGAGAGTCTAAGGACAAGCAATACATTTTCCTATAGAAGTTATACTTTGTGGAGTACAATAAAAGGGATTTCAGTCTGCCACAGTGTGTCATACCGTAACCTATTTTTTAAATCACTATGTGGCCCCTTGTTGCAGACAACCCAATCCCCACAGTTACATATGACCAGTGAATGTTTAATTAATGTATTTCAATACATCTTGCTTGTTTCAATAACAAAAAATAGACAACCAAACAAAAAACGAACAAACAAAAAAAAAAAAAAAACACACAAATAAATAAATAAATAATGAAGTTGCAGATTCAATAAAGCCTAAATGGTCTGTTAAAATGATACACATGGTAGTGCACCTTTTTCTGTTAAGTAAGCAGCTCTACACACTTCGTAGAGCCATGCAAACATGGTAAACATTGTGGCATGCTAATTACAGCATAAGCAGCTAAACTGTATGATAATCAGCCAATCCAAGATGGAAGAGCTATTCAACATGCTATATAGCAATCATGTATACTCAGTGCAGATTGTGTCTGTGAATTCCAACACCTATTGGAATACAGCCATGGAAACTAGTCTACACAGAAACAATGTTAGGGGCTGCTGCTGCTCTTATTCATATGTATGTGCAACAGGTCCAAGTCTATGCTGCTTTTGCTGCTAATAGACCATGGCCAAGAAGGAGAAGGGTGTTTAGACCCCATTTTGCCATCATGGTCTACATAAGATGGAAACTGTACAGCACTACAAGGTGGATAGAGACACAATACAGTAATTCTACAACCTCTGTTATCCTCAATTGAGAACAAGGGCAATCCAAGGGCAGCCAGTACTGGTGGAGACTAAGGCATGTGTAGCAGTTAGAATATTAGCTACAAGAACCTTTCAGAGATCAACAGCGGATGTGCTGAGGATGTCACAGGCATCAGCAGCCAGGATCCTACATCAAGTTCCTGAATACTATGCTACAACATCCCAATGACTATATATATTTTCCTGTGCACCTGAGGACAGAGCCACAACCATGCAGGAGTTCTACCCTGTAGCACACTACCCCAAAGTCTTGGGTGCCATCGACTGTAAACACGTGGAAATTAGAACACCACCTGTGGAACAGGGAAGGGTGTACATAAATAGAAAGGGCTTCCACTCCATTAACTGTAATGTGTGCAATGCTAAGGGAGTCATCCTGAATGTTTGTACTGGCAACCCAGGCAGTTACCACTACTCACATATCTGGCACAACTGTCAGAAGTTTTCTAGAGGGAATATCTCACAAGGTCATTCACTGGGGGATGCAGGTTATACACTTGAACTGTGGTTGATGATGCACATCACAAATGCAGACACACCAACAGAAGAACACTATATTGAGGCACATGGTCAAACAAGAAATATGACAGACTGTGTGTTTGGACTACTACTGAAGTCACATTTTCAGTGCCTAGATACATCTGGGGACAGTGCTGTAAAATAATATCCATACATGTGCTGAAATGTTCACAATCTGTGCCATGGTTCACTCTGAAAAACAGCTTCAGCAGGAACACCAAGGAAAGTACCACACATTCCACCACCACTGGCAAGTTTAACACAGCCACACACAGGTGGAGTCAGAGGGGGAACCACCAGCTGCTGTGGGTGTAGGCAGATGTAGGCATGCACAAAATACCTTCACACTGGCGAAGAGGCAAAGGATGGCACACACACTCACCACCTAAGGGGCTAAAATCTTCATCCTACACATATATACAGTAACACTGATGCCAGGCAACACTCACAGCTTTTACTTACTTAGCTGTGTACTGCTAACATCAGACAGATTCAGCCCAAACTAAAACTGTAGCAACAGCTGGATTTCCAAGGTAAGTTTTGAACCTAGAATAGAAAAATAAATGTCTAAGAATACAAAGAAAAGGCATATCCTTGCATACTGTTACTTCCTAATGTAAGTAAGTATAAGGTGGGTGATTTTTACAGCAATGACATCAATATGTTACAGCACTGACTTATGTCAATACATTGGTTTCTATCAACTAATAGGCCTCAGGCATCAAAGGCTCATACATTCATACCTCTCAAATGTATAGATTTTCACAGAATGATCAGAGTTTGGCCTCATAGTTTTGTAAAAGATTTATGTTAGAAAATAATGACACACATTTCAGTTTAAGACTTCATATCCCTCAGAAAAATCATATGGCAATGCAAAACCTGTTATTCTATCAACTTTCTAAGTTTGTTAGACCAAAATATTTCAACATTGTTCCTATTTCTGGGCCTTTGTCCCACTTTTATTTATGACTTTGTCCAGCCTTTTGGTCTAAGAGGTTGAGAGGGATGTACACATTAAAACAACTGTAAGAAAGCAGTATAATTTGCAAAATAACATCACAAACAGATATACTAAGCACTCACTCAGCTATGCACCCTGGGCAACAGACAAAAGACTTGCGTATCCCTGAATCCAACATATATAAAATGAAGGATATGGCACAGTTATCATTTATACAGGGTGCTTTGTGGGGCACAAGAGGCCTAGGCTTACACAAAAGATAGTGAGTGCATGTGAGTAAGAAAAACAGACAGGCAGACATTTGGATAAAGTAGCAAATGGCCACTGAAATAGAATGAGCTTTTAGCCTCATGACTGACCCATGTAATTGTTATGTGTGTGTGTATCTGTATGGGCACTCATGGTGAAACATATCTGTGAGTGTCTGCAAGAACACAGCTAAGCTATGTGCTACCTCTACATCCTAGTATGTCAGATAGGTGTGAACTGTACATGGTAGAGGTGACAGTTTATTGTAGTCATCTATGACTGTGAGAACTGGTTCTGCCAGGAGATGCAGTGGCACATCCATGTCCATAGTCAGATGCACTGCTGGTACCTAAATGTGAGTCATATCTGCTGGATGAGCTGTCCTCACAAGTATGCCCAGAATAATGACCCCATGTCCTACCACATCTGGGTGTGGACACCTCAACTACTGATGGAGCAGTGAAAGTCTTGCCACTGCAAGAGCATGATTAGGCACGGCCAAATTGGATAACATCTGATGAAGTGGCTGACCTACATCCACATGGATGTCGTCCCCTGCCCAACAGATGTTCCATCACAAACACCACCCATTCCAATGTGTCACTCATCCAATCCATTGAATCAGTAACATGGTGGAAGCAGTTACACATGTCGGCTTATGCCAGATCTATGACCCTAAGCATTTCCTTGGAGCCCATATTGGAATGTGCCTGTACCTCTATGATGGCCCTAAACATATGTCGAGTGGCATGGAAAGCACACCAGGATCAGGTGGATAGTGGACAGCAGGCCTCCTCCAAGCACCCCTAACAACCATCTTGCACGGCACCTTGCCCACACTTTGATTACAGCAAGAGGCAACAGGCAGTGAAGCCACAGAAACCATACTACCCTGATCAGGAGTCTCACCCTCCACTGGTCCAATATCTGAGGTCTCATTGGAATAGGTATGCTTTGGTCTACTGACTATGTCTGAAAGAAATACAGGGGAAGGCTGAATGTCAACCACAGTGTCAGATTTAACTTCTGCATTCCTAACCATGCCTCTGATTGGCCACCATCATCACCTGTGATAATAAGCAAGAAACACAGGAAAGAAATTAATACCTATACTACAATTTAATATATGCTAGCAACCTAACACTGGTGCAACTATCACTGATGGTTCAGCAATACACACACACTCCTGAAACCCAACTCACACATATGGATACATGCATATTTCTGTCAAATGCTTATCAGTGCTCAAATAAAAATGTTTGCCTTCCCATGTGAGATGACTCCACACTTGATAGGGGAAATGGTCCTGGAAGAAGTTAGGCAATAGGCAAAGACACTGTCATCACAATTCCAGTAACACAGAGGGACCAATTTTTTGCCTTTATATGTCCATTAACAATACTTTTAATGGAAACTTGGCTGGCACATATGCCCAAAGCCCATATGCAATGAACCAGAATGAGCTACTAACTGTATCGATTTATCAATAGGTCTCCCCAAAACAATTAATTAAAACAACTGAACTATTACTTTCAATATTGTATTATACAAGAAAATGTTAAGAATTGGCATATGTAAGCTTACCTGGAAGTTCATTATAGGAAATACTTGTCCTCCCTGAAACAGCAGCACCAACATCAATCACATGCTGTTGTGAACTTTCTCTCTGAACCCCTGACAGTGGACAGGAACTCTTCATTTGGTGTCAGTGGTGGCTCTGTAGGAGCCCTTCCCCCATTGGCCACTGCAGCTGCTTTCCTCTGGGCTGATGAAATCATGCCAGTGGCAATATGATGCACCTCATCATAAGTCCTGCTGCAGCCCCCCCTCCCCCACTGCATGGACATCGTTCACTATCTGGTTCAAAATCTGTATTCTCCCAAACATATCTCCATGTCATCTCATAAGCAGAAAGGCACTGTGTCACCTAAATGTTTACATCATGGTCATAGTCACTAAAGGGGGGCTTTTGTAAAGATTGGGAACTTGGGTGCCATACATCTAAGTGACATAAAACAAAAAAAATAATAATAATACACATAAATACCACATAAATAAAAGTCCTGCTTATATATACATGTATTATTATTTTTTTCAATATTACCCACTGGAGAAACACAAAATGTCAGGTATTACAATTTAAAATATTATGCGGTTGTAACATATCACAGTCACACACAAACCAAGGTTTGATCCAAAATAAGGAATAATAAGAGAAAACCTCTTTAAAATGTTTTTTTGTTTGTGGCAACACACAAATGGAACATGGCTCCCCAACCCCCAAAATAACAGACAAATAACAACTTGCACCAAGAATGGAATAACACATAGGTCAAGTCCTTTCCAAAAAATTCTCACATAATGTGTACACATTTACAACAGAAAAGCCATTTTCATGCAATTGCCAGTCACCTCTACCTGTGCCCAGCATTTCCCTAGAGGTGTCTATGGGCCATCGTAGAAGGCTAACACCACTGTGTCACTGAAAATATAGGACATTTACATTTCACAGAAATGACATAGAAAAGTGTAAGATAAACAGTTGTAACATTAACACGTGTGATGAAAGTTAAAAAGGCTGTGTATCTGATAAAGTAAAATGTCTTGATATCCATCACAGACATCAGTAAACTTCTAAGAAGTGCATACCGATAAAAGTTGTATTTGCTAATGCATGTCTATCTATGTATGTAAATATAAATATAAATATGGATATAAATATAAATATAAATATATTTTCCTAATAACATGTGACCAAATCTAGTATCTAAATGAAAAATCATTCATACTTTATCAAGATCAGATGTCTTGTGTGCAGATAAATCCAAAGTAATAGCGATATTTTTCTCTGTTGTCAGCATACACAACTCTCCTCACCTTCAAGTTCCCTAGCTACATAGTTACCTTTTTATAGTGCAGATTCAGGCCTTGAGAATGGTGAAGATGCAAATGAAGTGTGAACCCATTAGAATTGCTGAATCCAAACCTTTTGGCTACATGTATCAGGTGTAATTAGTGCAGCTGTTCTCAGAGTGTTAGTTGCTAATGTATTGCAACTGTGAATGATTACTAGTAGGGAGAAAGAAAACACAACAACATTTCAGAGTCCCTTACCTGCAGTGGATGTGTCACCCAGGTTACACTTACAAAATGTGGAAGTAATTTTATCAAGGTTTTAAATGGAAGTGAGATGCACAGATTTCTCATTTTTTGTACACTACTAGCCAAACCTCCTGTCTTTGTCTTTGTTGAAAACTGTATATTATTGTCATTTAATATTCTAATTCATATTAAGGACAATGATACAAAATGCCTTACATTTATGTCTGAGATTACTGCTCAGATAAGAGAAGAATGAGCACAATACTAAGAAAAGACAGAGCTGCATTGCTGCAAATAATACTCATAAATGGTTGTGTGATCAGTTGTTGTGCTAAATATGTTATTAACACGTGTACAAACAGAGAGTGTACAAGTAATATTTGTCTTGTTTATACTGTGGATGAAATGGTACTTGCTTGTATGAATAATGATTTGCATTCCTGTGTCAAAGCTGTTTCTGTAGCAAAGACAGATAAGAAACAATTACTGCATTGTTTTAAGTTCATTGGTCTGACAGTTTAAATCTGTAATGTATGATAAAATTTATTTTATAATGTTTATTTTAAATATTCACATTTGCATGGGACATGGCTTAATACAAACAAGGTGAAATAGAGTAATCAAATAAATTTCATTCAATGTATTTCTATGATAAAAACTGAATAAATTACACCTGTGAGTCAAGTGAGTGTGTGTATCGCACACCTGGTAAACATAATGAACCACACAGTATGTATTATATGTAGATGATGGTTCAGATCCCACATATATCTTTTAAGGATGAAACCTATTAAAAACTTCTAATAAGGATAATACAGTGTGAGATGTACCTGTCATGTTTGTGCATCACTTACTTTCATGAAAACATGGTCTAATGGCCCATAAGAAGGAGACATTTTCAGTTTCAAAAAGGATGTATTGTTACCTCTTTTACTGACCACTGCACAATCCCAATTGACACTGAGTGACAGTCAACAATATCTGCAGGTCCAAAACACCTGCAGGCAAGAAGCAGACAGTCGACAATTTCAAAATTGGTAGAGTGTATCATGTGTGGCTTGCCACCATGCAAACACGTTAAGTGGTGTCATGTTGTGGTCAGCATACATACAGAGCGATGAATGTAAAAATATACAGCAACTGCCTAGTTGTTCCTGTGGCAGCAGTTGTAAGTTGTGTGTTTTAGTACATGTGAGCCTGGGTTCTAATCTAGCTAAGGCTAGACTTATCGTACCTATGTTCTACTTTATATAAAAATTAACAGTAGAAAAATACTTACACATTGGAATAACTATATATAGCATATGCAATGAGCATACACAGGATATCAGAGATGTGTTACATGTGTAACTGTGGGTATCAGTACAATTATGGTTGTACAATTATGGAGTCAGAGTTCTAATGTAGTACACTTCCAATTTTAATAATGCTTGTCCACTCAATTTTATAACATATAAAACAATGTAAACATAATTATAAATAACAAATAGAATGCATAGCACTGTTATTCATATGAATTAATGTGTGACTGACGGTATACTGACAATCATGTTTCTGTAATTATAATTGTCTTTTCTGGCCTTGGATGGACCTCAGACTTCACTGATACTCATACACAGATGAATGTGTAAACCGGACCTTGTCAGGTTGCATACATACATGGTTTACCCCTCACTCTGTATTGTGTATTTGTATATAATTAATGAACATATTTGACAAATACTTCTTCTGTGGCAATGATGAAAACTCTCTTATGTGGATGATTATGCTTTGTCCTTGTTATATAGATTAAATTCCTACATTGTATAAATTTATTTTATCAGTGTTTAAAGCCACACAAAATGTGTCAGGTCATAAAATGTATACCCCCAATACATGTCTGCAAGTTTAAATCAACTAACAGGTATAGCAGCATCCAAGTCAAAAACTAATGTTTGGTTTGACACTCTTGCACTCCATACCTCTCAACCTCTTAGTGCAAGAAATCTTGACAAATCCTGACAAAATAGGGAGACAAAGTCCCAACAATAGGGGCAGACTTTAACTATTGCTCTTATAAACTTAGAAATTTGTTAGAGTAACAATGTTTGTGTTAACATATACTTTCTGAAGGGCTTGAAGCCTGAAACTCAAATATATGCCATTATTTGGTGACTTCAGTCCTCAGATCATCCCAGTAAATTGTCAGAAAAACATGCATTTTATGAGGAACACCAAAAATATGAGGCAAAATTCTGGACACTCTGTGAAACTCTGGACAGTTGAGCTCAGGTGGTGTAGTGGTACTTTGCTGTGATTGTAGTCTTAGCATCCTGTGTTTGAGACTTGGCAGGGCTGATTATTTAGCTCAGATTCTGTAGAGGTACATTGCTGTGATTGTAGTGCACAGGGTCTTGGGTTCAAGACTTGAGAGGTATGTTGCTCATCTCATAATGTTGTGCAAACTTAGTTGGCATAGTTGTTCATGTTTGTGCACTAGCATTAAATGAGATAACATGAAATGGTGGGAAAGCACTCTTACTGTTTGCTTTGAGAAGACATGTCTGGTGCTAGTAGGGAAGGTGCCCAATTTAGGGCTCAAAGGTGGGGTGTGGTGGACTCTAGACATTTTATTGGACTCCTTGTAAAGTACCACAGATGAAGACTGCTACAGGGTATTATACAAGGTCTCAGTACAAATCTGAGGCTTGGAATAGTCTGACCAAGGCTGTCTCCATTGTGACTGACATTCCACATACTGTAGAGCAATGCAGGCACCACTTTAATGACCTCAAAAGGTGCAAGCAGGATACACTCAATCAGTGGCTGGATGAGTTTAGGACTGCTGTCATTACACAGTTGTGTAAGTATGCACATAAAGATAATTTAAATTAGATAGAAAGCGGCATATAGACAAGACTGGTATGCATAATGCTCTTCTCATGTTCTCTCCTTTTCATTCTATAGCCAACCAGGAGATAACAGCAAACCGAGACGTCCATGCTGGGTATTTAGAAAGACTTAGGGAAGAAAGGGGTATGTATGCATCACAACATAACTATTCTTTTATCTAAAGTATTTCTCTTCTATACAGTAGTATCAAATTAAGCATGCATATTTTATTTGTAAGATCAAGCATTCATGCTTCAGTCTGCAGCACAAGCCAGCTGTAAGAGTCAATTGTAATACTGTATTCAAACATTGTGGGTTTGAATCCTACAAGTAGCATATAGTAAAATCATTTAAAAATAGTACATCAATTTCAAAAACATTGGTATACAGACCTTGCTGTTAACTTAATTTGTACATTATATTAATATTGTAAGGATTACTCGGCACAATCGTCAATTATAGTTTGTAATTGCTAAAAAGGTATACTTGAATGTAAAAAAAGAAATAAATTCTTTATACTGTACTAATTTAATGCATGTCACATATGATGGTACTAATTATCTCTTTTTTTCTGTTACCCCAACCCTTATCTCTCTCTTTTCATTTTTCTATATGTTATCAGAACATTTTGATGTCATCAGTTTCTAACAACTCACAAAATGCTTTACAGCACAAGGAGGTTGGCCTATCACTATGGCTCAGCCTGCTCCCACCCCACTGGCTTCTCCACCAAAGCTCAGCACATCTGGGACCCAACCTGGTAGTACTGCCTTTGCAGCACATGTGCTACCTGGGTCCTCCATTTCAGGTAGCTTTAAGCTGGCAACTTTTGGATGAAAAAATGTAGAAAGACTGGTAAAAGTAAAAAGCACACTGGTGATGCCCAAATAAAATCACCAAAACCTTTATTAAAAATACGTAGTAAAAAAACTTCACTGACTAAGCACTTTCACCCTTATAGGGCATCTTCAGAGTCAGTCTACATGTTCAATCACAATCTTTAAATACACCTTGTGATCATCAGTGTAATCAAACATGATTGAATGCAATAGGTCCATCATCTCAAAACTTTTAAAAGTTAACCATTCGGTTGTCTATTAAACTGCTTTTTATACCCTTCAAAAGTCAACCCTTCCTCACACAATACACAATAATATACAATAATATCGCAGAACACAAGGTAATGTTACGAGTGCTCATGTATCTTGTACAAACTCAATGTTATTTGTAAAAAATAACAATAAATAAAATAACAATAAATAAAAATAAATAAAATTAAGTATTAAGGAATCAATAAGAATAACCCCTGCATGTAATGTCCAAAAGAGAAAGGGGAAAAAAAGAGACAAAGGGGGAGGAGTAGTCATTATGACGAATGCTGACTACTCTTGGCACATGCAGAGTATTATTTGAGATTCCAACACATATGAGCTAGCCTCTAAATTTGATGCCCAGAAGGCTTACACCAAGATTGATTGGCAACTTTACGAGATGCTTTGTGAAGGAATCATTGAAGCAGATGAATATAAATATTTAGAAGTGGAACACCCGGTTATGCCTAGTTTATTTGGAATACCCAAAATTCATAAAAACATGGTTAATCCACCATTCAGACCGATTATTGCGGCTAGGGGTTCCAAAATGGAACCATTAGCATAATTTATAGATATTATGACCAAGAAGATTCTGGACAATTTGCCACACATATTAAAAGACTCTTGGCATTGTCTGGACTGTTTCAGGACTTTAACTGATGTACATCTTGGGGAATTTCTGTTTGTAACTGTGGATATTTTAAACTTATTTTCAGTGATTCCCCGTGACATTGGATTAGATTGGTTTGGTAGGAGTCTGGACAAACATAGTGATATACATCAGGTAAAGAGAGGCCTATTGGTGGACATGATGCGGATTGTACTGGAGAATAACTATATTGGGTTTGAAGATGAATTCTACAGACAATCCACTGGAGTGGATATGAGTGCTAAATGTGCGCCCATATATGCTAATTTAGTTTTAGCAGAATGGTTGGAACAGTTTGTGTTGACATCTGAATATAGAGCAAGGATGTTTATTTTTCTGAGATTTTTGGATGATATCCTGTTCCTCTGGAAAGGCACTCAGGATGAACTGGAGGAATTTATAAAATACTTGAATAATACCACTTTATTTTTGAAATTTACACATAATGTTGATAGTGAGACTATTGATTGTTCGGATTTACGACTATACACTAAAGATGGAGAGATAGAATCCAATTTGTACAGGAAGAAAACTTACAGTAATTCATTTTTGCATTATGACAGTTGTCATCCCCATTATGTCAAGAAGAATGTGGCCAAAGGCCAGATGATTAGGTTGTCACGTATTGTCAGTGAGGACAGCAAATTCATAGATGAATTGGAGGTTTTGAGGGATTTGTTTGTCCAAAGGGGCTATCCTCTGGACATGCTTACTACGCTTCAACATGATGTCATTAAAAGAAGGGCTATAGATTTTATTCCCATTTTGAATGACACACAAAGGACATTTGACAACAATAAAACAAAGACCATCAAACAAAAAATCAAGAACATTCCAACTGGAATGGCCCTTCAACACAATTTTTTAGCTATGGAAGTTAAAAGTGTTATTCAAAGGACATGGGAAAATATAGTCCCTACAGACCTATATGACACTCTAGGTAAAGCTCCTCTTTGTATAAACAGTAGAGGGTTAAATATTAAGCAGGGTTTAGAGAGAACACCTATGACCTTTGGTCAAAGACCTGCTAAGATGGCTAAATGTGGCAATTGTAAAGCATGTAAGTACATTAACGATGGCCCCTATGTTGCTGTGGGGAACTTTAAGAGGACATTGAGGAGCCCGGGTTATTGCAATTGTAACACCAACATGGTAATATTTTGGACACTTGTCTATCCTGTCCAGCATTTTACATAGGCATGACTACTAGAAAGTTGAGACAAAGAATCCTAGAACATTACAGAGATATTAAAAATAAAAAATCTACCAATTCATTATACAACCATACGAAAAATTGTTCTAATTTTAGAAAATGTTTTTTTTTGTTATAGATAGGCTTTGTACTAAAGAGTTTGGGGGAGATTATAAAACTATCCTAGAGGTTAAGGAATACCTGTGGCAGATACGACTAGATGCCAGTAGTGCCCCGGGCATCAATGACACCCTATCTCTAGCCTGTATTTTAAAGCACAAGGCAGCTTGTATTTAATACAAATAAACAATGGCTTTTTCCCCTTTCTCTTTTGGACATTACATGCAGGGGTTATGGTTATAATACTTAATTTTATTTATTGTTATTTTATTTATTTTTATTTTTTACAAACAACATTGAGTTTGTGCAAGATATATGAGCACTCGTAACATTACCTTGTGTTCTGCGATATTATTGTATATTATTGTGTATTGTGTGAGGAAGGGTTGACTTTTGAAAGGTATGAAAAGCAGTTTAATAGACAACCGAATGGTTAACTTTTAAAAGTTTTGAGATGATGGACCTATTGCATTCAATCATGTTTGATTACACTGATGATCACAAGGTGTATTTAAAGATTGTGATTGAACATGTAGACTGACTCTGAAGATGCCCTATCAGGGTGAAAGCGCTTAGTCAGTGAAGTTTTTATACTACGTATTCTTAATAAAGGTTTTGGTGATTTCGTCTGGGCATCACCAGTGTGCTTTTTACTTTTACCAGCTTTAAGCTGGCAGCTGGTGCAGCAGTACCCTCCAGGAGTACTGGTGAAGGAGGGGATTCTGTCACCCGCCAGAAGATACCAGGCATGGGCATGAGGTCATAGAGAGCACTATTGGTGCACTCCTCTGCAGGATGGATAGGATGATCTACGTAATGTTGTGAAAACAAAGACATCAAGCACTCTGCCAGCCAGCAGACTAAGGGGATAGTGATGGCAGTTCTGTAGGTCAGGACTAGATTCTCACTGTCCCGAAGTTTGACAGGCATGGGCATCCCATGTCCCCTTCCTATCCCCAATAATGGTGTCCTCCAACTTTTTCTGCCCCTTACCATCGCTGTGTCTTGTCTTGCGTGTCCTGTCTGTCTGCATCTGCTTCCTCACCTACCCTACTTATCTGACCCAGAAATACCTATGCCCCTTACACAACATTCCTCTCTTACTGAAATAAAAACTCACAAATGGGAAACTGTCTCCCCAAAAAATATTGTCCAGATATAGCTCTCCACTTCACATGATTCTTCTCAACACACTTGATTTGGTCCAACTATCTATATAACAAGATTGTATTGTTGTCAGTCATCTTTGTTGAGGTGACAGTCCAAATTCAGTCAACATTCTATGAATATTTATTTTACAGTGTTGAAGAAGTGGATAGCTATGGTTCTTTCCTACCTCCCTCCCTCCTCCATAGCCCTATATTGCTTTCCCTTTGTTCTTCCCCTTGCTTGGTCCCCATTTCACCACTTTTGAACACCTTTAATCTGGTGAACAAAAAAAAATAGAATCACAGACCACACATTTAATGAAGCCCCTCACTTTTGTCTTCTGTGTTTACATGGCATTTTGCATTGCTCCCCAATGCCAAGTGATGGTGAATTACTTTTTTTTGTATTTATTATTTATTCACTTATTTATTGAAAATTTGCTTACCGGGAGAGGCTGACATGGACCAAGCCAATTTTCAGCGGAGACCAGGGAGAAATTATCAGACACATGGCTATTCATGTCCAATAGCATGGTGCAGTTACCTGCACAAAATGCTGCTTAAACTCACTGCACTAAAGAAATACAATAATAAAGGAGAATAAAGGCATTTACATTAAATTTAAAAAAACTATTTATTTAGTCTGATGATTGCATAAATATGTAACTCTGTATGTGTACTGTTGAATAAATAACTTGAGTACTGTTTGTTTTTGTACAGTACTTTTACAGGACTTTTTATATACATGTCTTTTGTATGTGTTTTTTTAGGTTTGTTTTAGGTTATTATATGTTTTAGTTTGAGTACCATGTAATATGATGTTTTTAGTTGATGAATAATTTACATATTTAATTATATTGATTATGTCATTAGCTATTATGGGTTTAAATAGCAGGGATTGGTTTGATTGTGTTGTCTGATGAAGCAGCGTTTTGGCTTGGAAAATGCTTACCTTTGTTTCGTCATTAAAAGTTTATGATTTAATTAACCGTGGTCTGGTGCCTCCTGTTTCTTTTTTACATTTTGGTTGTGTTGCTAGAGAACTCGTTTTCCTTTACCATTTACTCATTTTGGATTGTTACATAATCACATGTAATTATTTAATTACATCATTAATACATTTTTAAAAATATTGGATTGAGGTAGATCTGAACCCTGTATTATCTGAGCTCAGAATAAGAACTCAGTGCTCTTACACCTGCTGCCACAAAGTCAGCTAGGCATTGGGAATGTTTGTTACACTAAGTACCATCTAAAGTGCTGACTGCCATGCCTCTCCACTTATTATATCTGTGTGGAGGAAAGAGAACCAATAGAAATCTTATGATTTTATCAGTGAAGCAATGGCCTGCTTTTGCTCATCATTTAAATATGCATGAAAAGGGAAAGCAGTATAAATCCTTTTATAACATTAGACAATTTATGATACATTTCCAGTGTGAACTATATGTGATCACCATACTAACTGTTAGGTTTGTCTGCCATAGCTAGTATGTATAAGTACATCTCAAGTTGAAGTAGGAGTCATTAAATGTGAATCTTACATTCACAAACACTTTGCTATTGGTTGTGCAAATCAGCTGCTTAGCGGTACATGATGGAAAGTGCTCTTTAGCATATATTACTTATGTTTACTGCCCAGTTAGTCTTCATCCACTTTAAAACACATGTAAAAACAAAACCAAAAGGGAAGTCAATTTTTAATGATTGAACACATATTTAGACTGTAGTCATGTGTTATCTGCACACATGCACTTGAAACTTGGTATCTCAATACTTGTTTCCAAATATCAACTACACTACAGAAATAAATACCAAAATTGCTTTGTTACATACCATCTACATCTTTATACTTACAATACACATTCAGATTGGGTAATACTTATACTAATGTGAACAGCAATTATTCACAAATATGAACACTTAGATATAATCACAATAGCTGTGTGTGTCTGTGTGTGGAATTTAAGTGTGTAATGTACACAACACACCGGGAAAATGTCTAATTTCTGCTTCATGCATTCCTGACAGTTGTTTGCATATATTCTCAAAAGCTGTCTCTTAAAGTATATCTTCACACTGGGATCACAACAGGAAATACGACATCCAACCTCTGCACACCACTCTCATAATAGGATATGTTACCCACATCATATAATGATGATGGTATAATTTATAAAGACCACCCCAACAAAGCAAATACATAATTCAGGGGTGTTGCAGTCATTAAATACTTTGTTTTGCAGATGGAACAAAATACTTGCATGTATGTTAGATCAGTACAGCAGCCACATTATCTGTGTGCCTCTATGTATGTGTAAGTGTGTGTGCATATTCATCATTAATCCAGTAACATGCAGAACTTTTATATCTTGACTGCTGTACATGGCCACCCATTCATTTCATATAGACCTCCCAAAATTCCATGATGATGTCATCCACTATAAATTGTCCAGCAGCATTATAAATGTCAGACTTGTGCTGAGATGTTTGCATTAAGTCAGTGTACTTAGCTATGTATGGGTTCAAATCTCACTGTGGTCACCTGGTGTGTGTGTGCGTGTGTGTGTGTGTGTGTGTGTGTGTGTGTGTGTGTGTGTGTGTGTGTGTCTGTATGAGTGTGTGTGTGTTTGTGTGTGGGTGTGTGTGTGTGTGTGTGTGTGTCTAGTCAGAAGAGTGTAACTGTGTATCCTACAGTCAGGAATAAAATCCCATAGAGTGCAAATATTTTGAGAGTTGTACATGACTACATATCCATTTAATTCAGGTCTCCCAACATCTTCTCTCAAACATCCAGTGATGTCATCCACCATAAATTCTTCAGCAGCATAGAAAAATCAAGCTTGTGTGATGGCACTTGTGTTAAATACTGAAATCTCTAGTCTGTGTATTTAGTTAGGCAGGCATTCTAATCTCACTGCAGTTGGTGTGTGTCTAGTCAGAAAAGCATAACTATGTATTCTGCAGTCAGCAATACAATCTTATGGACTAAAGATATATAAAGAACTGCAGCCACAAAACAAAGACTCCGTTTGGAAAAAAGAAAACCAAACTGCCAATAGTCGATCCAAACAGGAGTCACCACACGGAAGAATCAAATAAAACTTTCTTTATTTTTCCATAAAAACTGCACAAGCGCTTTAAGGTTAGCTACGCTTCATCAGGTGTAAATATTGAAAGCAAATGAACCATCTTTATACAAGACTTTTAGGCGGGAAAAACCAGGTGATCAATTAACAATTAAAACACAATTGAAGCAGTTAGTGTTTTGCTTAAAGCGGCAAAACCCTAACATTAAAACATAGTATAAACAACATTTCAAAATCATTCAGTAGTAAAACATCCAGTGCTCTATTAATGCAATATATTTAGTGTATAGCACAGATGATAATATCATAAAGACAAATACATCACAAATAATGAATTAAAGCCAGTTAATACTAGCTTACAGTTTGTTGCCACACTCTTCTATAGAATGCACTCTGATGTTATTACAAACTCATGACCTAATAATTTTGTATTCATCTGACAGGGAACATATATCAACAGATTAAAGTTGTTTAACTTTTAAAGCGTGAGACCATCTTTTAAAACTAAATCGCTTGACCACATAAAGTCTACATGGCATAAAGATATATAAAAATATATAAAAAGCCTCATTAGAACATTACTGATAAAATATATATATAACAAAAGATCCCTCAGATCAACTCAAAACTGTCACCAAACCACCTTCAGATCTTAAATTTTTTAAAAACCAGACATCATCCAACAATCTTACTACCGCATAAGGTCCCTAGCATCCGACAACCTTATCAAGTAGTAATAAAAGATCTAGAAGCAAAAACTGAAACATAATAAACATAATAAATGTAATAGCTAGACTGTTCTCCTTATGAACATCATTCTTACTTCCCAGCTTTACATAAGGAAAGAAGCGAGAACTCCCATGTTCAAAAACATTCATATCTGGAACACCCCACATCCAAACTTGGAATCCACTCACCTCAAACCTTCCTAGTGTCTGTCACTCCCATACCTAGCTACATAACAAAATTTGAGATGACCAAACCTGGCGAGTAAACAACTGCCTTATCGTAACTTATTAAAAAGATGTTATTAAGCCAGATAGCTGAAATGATTAAAACGCCCTCTATGACAGAATAAAATAGCGTTTAAACGTCTAGCAGCGTCTCTTTTTGCCAGTAACATCACAGATAACCAACCAACATTTGTAAGACTATTAACAAGTGAAATATATCTAATAAACTTAAAATATGACCAGAATCCATAGTAATAAAACTACTCACCATATGATGCTTCAGCCTTAACTTCTAAACGTTCCCCACATGCAAAACAAACCACAAAACAAGGCAAGACATGAGCAATCCAAGTCAAAGATGTTCGTACTCGTGTCAGAAGTACTGACAGTCAAAATCGATTGCTCATATCTCTGATGCTCTCAGAGCCTCTGTCTCTACCACATGTTGCTACAACAGACTCTGTGGCAACAAAGTCTAAAAATAAATAAATTCTAACCCTGTCTGAGCCCATTGAGAATATTTAAACTACTAAATAATAAAATAATAAAATAATAAGCTACAATACCTAAAACAAATTGGTATACGAAGTCTATTTAAAACAGACATAAACCTGGTTCAGAACAGTACAGATAACTATTCACTAAAAACACAATATTCTACTATTAAATTATGAACAAACCATCTAAAATTGCAAGATAAATAACAAGTCCACCTGGATCAAAACATCATTAAACAAATCACCTCTAGGAAATATCCTTAGTATGTAAAAAATTAAATCCTCATAACTATCAAGTAAAAATAAAAATAGAAATGATAATATTATCAAAATTTATGTTGAATTAATAACAATACTGAAATGATATATTTTTTTAAACTGAACTGCAGATTACATATGTGTTAAATGGTCAATACTTCTTTCGATTATCCAATACAGGTTTAATGGAAACTGAATAATTAATACCTGGGGGTGTATGTGCCCTTAAAATAAAAATCCATTTTAGTTCCCTAATGGCCAACTGGTTATTGCTATCACCTGCTCTAAGGCTCAATGGCAACATTTCCAAAACTTTGAAACCAAAGGTATGACTGGGATGTTCCATAACATGTTTAGCTAAGGCATTAGAAACTTTTTCTTTCCTTATGTCATAACAGTGGTTGTAAACCCTGTCTAGTGGCAAATCTCTTGGTTAGGCCAACGTAAAATCGTCACAAGAAACACACGTAGCTAAGTATATCAAATTGCTACTGTTACAATCACTGTAAAATCTAGGAATAAAGGAAAAAATGCCTGCAGGATGTATAAAACTAACCTTATTGGATTATAAAAGGGCACATCAAACATCCACCACATGGGAAAGTGCCCAGTTTATCATGAACAATATTTTCAAATGGAGATGTATGCTCTGAACATAGAATTTCTTTCATATTCTGAGAAGTTCTGTATGTAAATCTAGGATGTTCACCTACTATAGTTTTTGTGAAGGTATCTGTAACCAATACGTTCCAATTCCTAGTGATAATCTTATTCAAACTAAAACTGTCACTAGTAAAATTAGTGACATAGCTTAGTTTGTCAGTAAATTACCTTTCACTGTGGAGCATTTATTGCCCCCTGTGTTCCTGTCAACGGCTGTTCCACCAATATTATAATATTTGTCTATAAATCGCTGTTTACAATCCATAAACATTTTGGGGGGATAGCCCTTTCTCTAAACAATGCCTCTAAGGTATTTATTTCTCTCTCTAAATAGTCATTGCTGGCAGATCCTAAAAATTCTATGCATTTGACTGGATATTATACCTTCAAAGGTATACCTGGGATGCATGCTGCTAAAATGTAGCAGCGTATTTCTCAGGTTGGCTTCCTATATAAAGATGTAATAATCTTATTTCCCTCAAACTCTAGTTGTAAATCCAAGAAATGTATCTTAACATGAGAGGTCTCTACTGTAAACCTTAAGAAAGGTGACGATTTCTCCAATTCATTAACAAATATAATACATTCTGACACAGTTCCGTCCCATACAAAAGGGCGTCATCCACAAATCTTTTATAAACTCTCACTTTTTAAAATCAGGATGTTTAAACAGATGTTCTGTTCCCAGTTATACACAACCAAATTGGCATAACTGTTAGCACAGGGGTTCCCATAGCAACCCCCCATTTCTGCAAATAAAGTTGATCCTGGAACAAAAAAACATTGTTACTGAGTATAACTTCAAGGAGATAGTGTATAAGGATCATCCTATTGTTGCTGTAACCAGATGAAGAAACCAATATTTCATCAATTGCTTGAAGCCCTAACTCATTGGGGATGCAGGTGAACAGATTTTTGACATCCATTGTCACTAGTAACAAGGGTGTATCATTGCTTTTAAAATCATGTTCTTTCAAAAAATCAATTAACTGGTAAGAATCACTTAGAATATGTGGAATATGGTCTACTAGAGGTCTTAAGATACTTTCAATGAAAGAGGAGATGGTGCAGGTTACCCAGTTGTTACTTGAAACTATCGGTCTCATAGGTATCGGTCTAAGACCCTTATGTATTTTGGGTAAACCTTTTATCAAGGGAATAAGTGGATATTCTATAAAGAGATATTCATACAGTTCACAGCTTATCTGTCCCCCCAACAAAAGATCATATAAATCATCATGTACTGTTTTAATGATTTTCTGGCATTTTACATTACTGATTCTCTCATAGACTGTATCTTCTGATAAAAGATTCAACATAGCTAGATTATAGTCTAGAGAGTTCATTATAACTATAGCTCCACCTTTATCAGCTGGTTTGATACTTGATGTCAGTATTTCTTTTAGAAAGCAATGAATCTTGTTCTGCTCTAGACATGTTAAAAAGCAACATCTTTTTATGTTGAGCAAACCAACTATAGAAATCAGATTCACACATTTTTAAAAACTTTCAACATTGTGTGGCATGTTGGGTATAAAACTGCTCTTTACTCTAAAGAAATGTTTAACTTCATTGGTATTAACCGCATTGTTATTTTTAAACAAAACCTTGAGTGAAACATTGCGGCAAAACAGTCTTAAATCAACCAACACATTATTAAGGGAGCTGGTTTGAGAAGGTATAAAGTTAAGACCTTTCTCCAGAAGAGAAACATCTGAGTCCGATAAACTGTATGTTGAGACATTATATATAAGGAGTTTACTGCTGTCTCCTTGGTGCTTGAAACCTCTCTTGAACTTTTTCTTTTCTTGGTCCTCTGCTCTGGAGCGACCGCGCCACCCACGTTCCTTTACTGGAAAAGGTAAAAAGTGTTCGTTGTGGGAGCAGATTCCTTGGGTCTTGCCCTGCAGAAAAAAGGGGCAGCAGCTTGCTGATTAGGTGGAGGTGTATCACTTGAGCAGTGGGCATCGTTCGTAACCACTGAGGAATAAGAAGGTTGAATGTTATGTGATACAAGATTGGTCTTCTGTGCACTAGTTGCTAATGACAATGGCACTGGGTCTGAAGAAACATTGTTCATAGGTACATTAACAAGCTCAGAATCAATGTTCATGTCTGGATTAGACATTGTAGAAACACCTTGTTGGTAAGAATTGTTATTTTTGGCCAAATAAAAATCTGGCCTGTGGCAAAATCTTTGGCATCTCTCTGAATCTTCCTCTGCTTTACTACTTTTAGACGTTCACTGAACGAATGAACCTGGTTCAGAATATCATCTAGTCTCTTGGTGAAATATTCACTGGAAAATTTCTCAAGAATGTCTTTATGTTGAAGCTCTATTTTCTTTCTTAGTGATGCCTCTAATGGGGCAAAATATTCCAGTAATAAATTCACATAACTGAAGCCCAACTGTATGTTTAGGTCTTGCCACTTCCTCAACAATACAGGATGAGAGTTACCATAAGAAGGCATACAAAAGACACGCATACCTCTAGGTACAATTTTAAAATGGATGCATGCCTCTAAGTGAAGCCTTTGCCACACATACCTTTGCAGTTGATACAAGTCATCTTGAAACGACCTTGTGAGTTTGTTGAATTCAACTACAGACTCACCGGTAGATGGTTGTGGTGTAGCATTCGCTAAATTGTTCAATTCCAGAGTCAATAAAGGATTCTCAGCATTATATTTAATAAAGTCCCAAGTGGTAAAAACTGGTGTCCTCGTCTCTGGAGTAAAATCTAGTTCAATATCTGTAGTTTCCATGAGTAGAAGTAGCCGGCAGCACCAAACAAGGAGCAAAGATATATATATTTGTATGGGACGGAACTGTGTCAGAATGTATTATATTTGTTAATGAATTGGAGAAATCGTCACCTTTCTTAAGGTTTACAGTAGAGACCTCTCATGTTAAGATACATTTCTTGGATTTACAACTAGAGTTTGAGGGAAATAAGATTATTACATCTTTATATAGGAAGCCAACCTGGAGAAATACGCTGCTACATTTTAGCAGCATGCATCCCAGGTATACCTTTGAAGGTATAATATCCAGTCAAATGCATAGAATTTTTAGGATCTGCCAGCAATGACTATTTAGAGAAATAAATACCTTAGAGGCATTGTTTAGAGAAAGGCTATCCCCAAAATGTTTATGGATTGTAAACAGCGATTTATAGACAAATATTATAATATTGGTGGAACAGCCGTTGACAGGAACACAGGGGCAATAATAAATGCTCCACAGTGAAAGGTAATTTACTGACAAACTAAGCTATGTCACTAATTTTACTAGTGACAGTTTTAGTTTGAATAAGATTATCACTAGGAATTGGAACGTATTGGTTACAGATACCTTCACAAAACTATAGTAGGTGAACATCCTAGATTTACATACAGAACTTCTCAGAATATGAAAGAAATTCTATGTTCAGAGCATACATCTCCATTTGAAAATATTGTTCATGATAAACTGGGCACTTTCCCATGTGGTGGATGTTCGATGTGCCCTTTATATCCAATAAGGTTAGTTTTATACATCCTGCAGGCATTTTTCCTTTATTCCTAGATTTTACAGTGATTGTAACAGTAGCGATTTGATATACTTAGGTGTTTCTGTGACGATTTTACGTTGGCCTAACCAAGAGGCGGCGATGAGACAGGGTTTACAACCACTGTTATGACATAAGGAAAGAAAAAGTTTCTAATGCCTTAGCTAAACATGTTATGGAACATCCCAGTCATACCTTTGGTTTCAAAGTTTTGGAAATGTTGCCATTGAGCCTTAGAGCAGGTGATAGCAATAACCAGTTGGCCATTAGGGAACTAAAATGGATTTTTATTTTAAGGGCACATACACCCCCAGGTATTAATTATTCAGTTTCCATTAAACCTGTATTGGATAATCGAAAGTATTGACCATTTAACACATATGTAATCTGCAGTTCAGTTTAAAAAAATATATCATTTTAGTATTGTTATTAATTCAACATAAATTTTGATAATATTATCATTTCTATTTTTATTTTTACTTGATAGTTATGAGGATTTAATTTTTTACATACTAAGGATATTTCCTAGAGGTGATTTGTTTACTGATGTTTTGATCCAGGTGGACTTGTTATTTATCTTGCAATTTTAGATGGTTTGTTCATAATTTAATAGTAGAATATTGTGTTTTTAGTGAATAGTTATCTGTACTGTTCTGAACCAGGTTTATGTCTGTTTTAAATAGACTTCGTATACCAATTTGTTTTAGGTATTGTGCGTAGCTTATTATTTTATTATTTTATTATTTAGTAGTTTAAATATTCTCAATGGGCTCAGACAGGGTTAGAATTTATTTATTTTTTAGACTTTGTTGCCACAGAGTCTGTTGTAGCAACATGTGGTAGAGACAGAGGCTCTGAGAGCATCAGAGATATGAGCAATCGATTTTGACTGTCAGTACTTCTGACACGAGTACGAACATCTTTGACTTAGATTGCTCATGTCTTGCCTTGTTTTGCGTGGTTTGTTTTGCATGTGGGGAACGTTTAGAAGTTAAGGCTGAAGCATCATATGGTGAGTAGTTTTTATTACTATGGATTCTGGTCATATTTTAAGTTTATTAGATATATTTCACTTGTTAATAGTCTTACAAATGTTGGTTGGTTACCTGTGATGTTACTGGCAAAAAGACGCTGCTAGGCGTTAAACGCTATTTTATTCCGTCATAGAGCGTTTTAATCATTTCAGCTATCTGTATAACATCTTTTTAATAAGTTACGATAAGGCAGTTGTTTACTCAGGTTTGGTCATCTCGAATTTTGTTATGTAGCTAGGTATGGGAGTGACAGACACTAGGAAGGTTTGAGGTGAGTGGATTCCAAGTTTGGATGTGGGGTGTTCCCGTATATGAATGTTTTTGAACATGGGAGTTCTCGCTTCTTTCCTTATGTAAAGCTGGGAAGTAAGAATGATGTTCATAAGGAGAACAGTCTAGCTATTACATTTATTATGTTTATTATGTTTCAGTTTTGCTTCTAGATCTTTTATTACTACTTGATAAGGTTGTCGGATGCTAGGACCTTATGCGGTAGTAAGATTGTTGGATGATGTCTGGTTTTAAAAATTTAAGATCTGAAGGTGGTTTGGTGACAGTTTGAGTTGATCTGAGGGATCTTTTGTTATATATATATTTTATCAGTGATGTTCTAATGAGGCTTTTTATATATTTTATATATCTTTATGCCATGTAGACTTTATGTGGTCAAGCGATTTAGTTTTAAAAGATGGTCTCGCCGGCTTTAAAAGTTAAACAACTTTAATCTGTTGATATATGTTCCTGTCAGATGAATACAAAATTATTAGGTCATGAGTTTGTAATAACATCAGAGTGCATTCTATAGAAGAGTGTGGCAACAAACTGTAAGCTAGTATTAACTGGCTTTAATTCATTATTTGTGATGTATTTGTCTTTTATGATATTATCATCTGTGCGTTATACACTAAATATATTGCATTAATAGAGCACTGGATGTTTTACTACTGAATGATTTTGAAATGTTGTTTATACTATGTTTTAATGTTAGGGTTTTGTCGCTTTAAGCAAAACACTAACTGCTTCAATTGTGTTTTAATTGTTAATTGATCACCTGGTTTTTCCCGCCTAAAAGTCTTGTATAAAGATGGTTCATTTGCTTTCAATATTTACACCTGTTGAAGCTGCGTTACTAACCTCTGAAAGCTTTGTGCAGTTTTTATGGAAAAATAAAGAAAGTTTTATTTGATTCTTCCGTGTGGTGACTCCTGTTTGGATCGACTATTGGCAATCTTATGGACTAAAAATATTTTGACAGTTGTACATGACTATACATCCATGCCATTCAGGCCTCCCAACATCTTTTCTCAAACGTGTGCAGATGTGCGTGTGTGTGTGTGTGTGTGTGTGTGTGTGTGTGTGTGTGTGTGTGTGTGTGTGTGTGTGTGTGTGTGCATGTGTGCGAGTGTGTGTGTGTGTGCATGTGTGTGTGCTTGTTAACTTGAATGATATTGGACAGAACATTTTACACCAACATGTGGGACACTGCTACTTCCATCCTCTTCTCACCAGGCACTGTAGATGTCATCAGTTATAAAGTGCTGTCCAGCACACTAAAAGTAAGACTTGTGTTGTGATGCTTGTATTAAACATGGAGTTCTCTAGTCAGTGTACAAGTGTGATTAACTGGTGCTTTTTGTGTGTCTGTATTCACTTGGCTTACTTTAAAGAGACCTCTTTATATCAGCATGTGGGACACTGCTATTACCATCTTCTTCTCACCAGACAATCCTGATGTCATCAGTTATAAAGTATTGTCTAACACTATAGATTCATAGATTAGTACTAAGCTAACAGCCCTCATGAGCCATTTTAAGCTTAGCTAATTATCCCTTGTGAGATTCAAACCCTGCACCTTGTGTTTGTAAGGCAAACACCTTAACCATTAAGCCACTCTCCCAACCACTATAAAAGCCAAACTTGTGCTGTGGCACTTTTGTTAAGTACTGTGCTTTATAAATAGCTAGATAGGGGGTTACTTCTCACTGTAATTGGTGTGTGTGTGTTTGTCTAGTTGGTTGACATATGAGAGATGATTTTAAACCAGCATGTGTGACAATGATACTGACATCTTCTTTTCATCAGAAACTGCTCAGGTCATCAGTTATAAAGTGTTGGTCGACACTATAAAGGACATACTTGTGCTGTGGTGCTTGCATTAAGTACTGTGCATTCAACAATCACTATGATGACAATTTTAGAATGATATGTGAGTGCACAGCTATGTCAAACCCTCCTCCAAACATCCTGTTGTAGCATACAGTTACCATATCATCCTGTATAACATGCACTCTGACAGTATTCAATACAAACCTGTGCTGTGGCAGTTAGCACTAACTACACTATTTGTAAGTTACTTTACCTATACATATAGGTGTTCTAGTCTGACAGCAGGCAACTTGCATGTCTATACATATGACTATCAATAATGAGACAATTTTGCATAGAGATGTGCCTCCACATCCATGTACTACACTCATCACAACATGTTCTCTTCAGTATATAATGATGCTATCATAGTCCATAAAGGTCATCATGACAGTGTTACAGTCAGTCATATGTGATGCTACTACTGTGACATTGCATGACATTCATATTCTATACCAACACAGGTGTGATGTTCAAATCCGGCCTAGTCTACTGCTGTATGTATGTACGTATGTTGGTGTGAATGACCTGAGACATACCTCCCTGGACTACATGAAAAGAGACATGGAAGAGCTCTCTGATCATGTAGCCCAGGCTGGTATGACCCTGACCCTGAGTAGCATCCTACCCTCACCAAAAATGATGCCACAGTATAAAGAAAAATGATCAATTTCAACAATTGGCTAAGTTTATGGTGTCATTCAAAGGGGATCCAGTATCTGTCCACCTGGGATGACATGCTCGACAAGCCACGATGCTTTGCAAGAGATGGCTTGCACCTGTCACCCTTAGGCTTTTGAATACTGGCCAAGGCTCTTGCCTCCCCCATAGTGCCTTTTTTAGGCAAGGCTCAACAGACAAACTCACCACCATAAATAGCACAAGTAACCAAAAACTGAGGGTAATGCTACTCAATGCCAGAAGTCTAAACCTCAAAATGCATGCACTTGAGGCACTCCTCAGTATGGAGAACATCAACATCTGTGCAGTAACAGAAACCTGGTTTAAGGCTCCTGAGAGCACCCCAGCACTACTAGGCTATAACTCATACCATACCTTTCGGCCACAGAACAAGGACCAAAACCCAAAAGGTGGGGGTGTATCCATATTCCTCAAGGATACCCACACCTCCAGGTTAGTGACACAACACAATTCATCAGAGATCATCCATGTGCAAATAACAATGGGCAAAACTGCAATCCAAATTGTAGCTTGCTACAGAACACCCACCATGGCCCAGGACCCCCATTCCACATTTCTGGAGACACTGGGAAATATGAAGGTCTTACCAAACACCCTAATACTGGGTGATTTCAATTACCCAAACATAAACTGGGAGAACTACTCAAGTACTAACTCCCTTGCCCAATGCTTCCTAGAATTTACTAACTCAAAAGCCGTGGATCAACTGGTCAACACCTCCACCAGAGGGAACAACATATTGCACCTGGTCAACACCAACATGGGGGACCAGTGTTCCACACTGGAGGTCAACCCCTCGCTGGTTAGATCAGACCATAGACTAATCACTGTGGATATCCACATTCTGCCCCCACCTCCAATCAAGGAAATCACCATGAAAAACTTTTCAAAAGCAAACTTCACATTACTTAAGACTGAGGTGGAAAGGTTCACAGCCCCCATGCTAAAGGACAATGCTGTCCAAACTGCTGAATCCTTTACAAAGGCACTCTATGAGCATCTGCAGGAATGCATGAATCATGCTATTCCAAGTAAAACCAAGACTCACTTCTCCAAGAAAAGGAAACCAGTCTGGTGGACCCCTACCATAAACAAGCTATACAACAGAAGGAGGAAACTAGTACAGAAAAGAATAAAATCCCAAGAAGGAAAGACATTCCTGATCAGTATCAGCAAGAAACTAAGATCCCTCATTAAATCATCCAAGGCTAGTTTCGAAAGAAAAATTGCCAATAACTCCAAAGTTTACCACATAGCGTTCTTTAGCTATGTCAAGAACCTAAGTGGAGAAACTCTCAGATCTGCTCTGAGTTAGTGCAGAATGGCACAAAATGCACTGAACCAACTGATATTGCTAACATTTTGGCAGACAGGTTTAGTGCAAACTTCACCCCCCCTCACCACCTAAAGGGCCTATAGCTATACCAGAAGAATGTAGGGCCCTGTCAATCACCAACACACAGGTTAAAACAACCCTATCCAAAGCCAAAAACACAGCTTCAATGGGACCATACGGTGTCCCAGGCTGTGTCTTACAAGAGCTCCAAATTGAACTAACCCCTCACCTAAACACACTGTTAAAACTTAGCCTCTCTACAGGTGACATACCCACAGAGTGGCGCACAGCAACAGTTATCCTGCTCCACAAAGGTGGAGCCACAATGGACCCTGGGAACTATCGCCCTATAAGCCTGACTAGCCTGGTCTGCAAGGCTATGGAACACATCATCATGGAACTCATTAACAGAGACATTGGGAACCTCCAAACTTTGGACCCTACCAAGTTTGGCTTTGTTAAGGGCAGATCATGCCTCCTACACCTGGTGGACTTCTTTGAGATGGTTACATGAGGGAAAGAAGGTCCACACAGCCTACCAAGACCTAGCAAAGACTTTCAACACCATTCCCCATTCTAGTATTATAGACAAGCTCACCAGCTTGAACATAAACCCCTATGTCATGAGATGGGATGCCAACTGGCTCATGGATCGAACCCACAAGGTGAGAGTTGCAGGCTGTACATCCGACTCTAAACCAGTTACAAGTGGCATCCCCCTGAACTTAGTCCTAGGACCCCTCCTGTTTTGTAAATACTTCTCAGAGGTACAGGCAAGCATAGGGGGACTATGACTGACCAAGTTTACAGACGACTGCAAACTAGGGGCCATGATTGATTCTCCGGCTGATACAGACACCTTCCAGATGGGTCTCACTGAGACGGATACCTGGTGTTGAAATCATGGCCTCAAGCTAAATGCCAAAAAGTGCTAAGTCATTCCCTTTGGAAAAAACAAAGTACCCATGAACTACCACATAGGCGGTAGTCCCCTAAATACAGAAAATGTAATAAGGGATCTGGGGACCCAAGTAGATAGTAATCTCTCCTTTGATAATCATATTGCCAAGGTGGTTAGAAAATCCTTCTATGTGGCCCACCTAATCACAAAAGGGTTCGCATCTAGAACAAAAGATGTTACTGTGCCTCTCTGCTCATCACTCACTAGACCCATCATAGAATACAATGCCCCATTTGGGATGCACCTTACAAGACACCTGCAACAGCTGGAAAAAGCCACAAAAGTACCTCACCAAGAGGATTATTGGCCTCAAACAGATGCCCTATGCAGCCTGACTCAAGAAACTCCAGCTGTACTTGGTTGCATACCGCTTACTCAGAGGTGATCTCTGCCTGACATACAAGGCCATGTCCAACCCAGAATTGATGGACATGCTCCACCTAAAAAAAACAAATCCCAGAGAGCCACACGCTCTAGAGATATAAACCTCACCACAATGATAAATAGGACATGCTGGAGGGATAGATTTCTATCCCAGAGACTCCCCATGCTTTGGAACAGGATTCCAATATACATCAGGCAGAGCCCCTCACTAACACTCTTCAGGAAGCTTGATGAGTAGATGGGAAACTTGAAAATTTACCCCAGGGATCACTGCAGTGGCTCTGCTGGACAATGGTGCAGGGAACTAATGGCTCTGCTAGACAGAGGCACAGGGAACTAATCTAAGGGGGTGGCAAAAGCCAACACATTCTGGCTAGGCTTATAAATGCCCTTGGGCAGATAGCCTAGTACTTACCTATGAACCTATGAATCTATGTGTGGTTGGTTGTACATTATAGTCACTGTGTGATCTTTGAAATTGCTCTTAATTTCACTACCACTTGAGGAACCTTTCACATAGCCCCATGCACCCACCTTCTTCCTTTTTCCTTTGGCAACATGACATCCTTCCTGCAAAGGAGTGGAGGATGTCCTCATGTCAAATATGTATACACATATCATGAAGCAGAGTCCTTCCATGAACTTCTGCAATCCATGTACAGATCGCTGCAGGTTTTATTGCTAATTCTGTCATGGTATGCTGCACATGTAGCATATGGACAGTGGTTGAATGCAATGCAATCCAAACATATATATATATATATATATATATATATATATATATATATATATACACACACAGACAATTGTCTTACTATCTTTGCTATCTTCCATAATATGAATATATATATATATATATATATATATATATGTGTGTATGTGTGTGTGTGTGTGTGTGTGTGTGTGTGTGTGTGTGTGTGTGTGTGTGTGTGTGTGTGTGTGTGTGTGTACAGATGGACACATATGTAGAGATTTGTTTTTACATGTTATAATAATGACTAGGATTTTTTGTGATGTTGGCCATTAGCCTAATTATTTATTTTTTTATTTTACATTTGTTTACTAGGAGAGTCCGACTGGGCATAAAACTCTTTTTCAGCAGAGGCCCAGGGAGAAAACCTCCATTGTTAGTAAACTATTTTGTTATTAGAAGGAAAATTGTATAATGCAATAAAGAAATAAATAGTAAGACATTCATAATGGTAAAAAGACTAGTACAGAATAAATTGGTCAAGTTGGAGACAAGGCCAATAATATTGTATAACAATGCTTCTAGAAGACAGTACTTACAGCAGTAGCAGGTAGTGACATTATATGCAATAAGAATGCAATTACAATACTTAGCCTTATCTACAGGTAGCATAGCAAACTGAAGACTTAAAATCTGATAGATATTAACAGTGAGAAGAAAACAACACAAGGTAGTCATATGATCTAAATTCAATGCTCATTACATATGCAATTAAAATTTTAAAATCAGCTAGTTCCTTGGTTTGGGCTACCCATGCCCAGTACATGCAATGTATAGTAAATGCACTGTATAATAGTCTAATAATGTCATATGGCCAATCAACAGCATGGACTTCATCAGAATCTAAATCAACAAAAAATAGTGCATTTTTATAAGAACACAATAGTCTAATAAATCCTTATTAACCAATTAAACTGACAGAAAATATATATACTTAATTATTTATGAGCGGTCCCTTTAGCTAAGTGTGTATATATATATATATATATATATATATATATATATATATATATATATATATATATATATACATATGGGTCTAGGACACATTTCATTGAAACAAATATGACTGTGCACAATTCACTGAAAGCTCAATTCACTGAAACACATTTCACTGAAAGTTATATATGGCCTTTTTGCCACTGTAGTGTGACCCTGGAGTTAGTATATATACTAAGGGGTGTGTGGGGGGCACCGCCCCCTACCTATTTTAAATATTTTGAACTATATACATGGATACTTGCAATTCCAATAAATTACTCTTTTCTGAACTTAATATTTATTCAAATAGCAGGGATTGGTTTGATTGTATTGTCTGATGAAGAAGCTTTTTGGCTGCAAAAACGCTTACCTTTGTTTCGTCATTAAAAGTTTATGATTTCATTTGCCGTGGTCAGGTGCCTCCTGTTTCTTTTTTACATTTTGGTTGTGTTGCTGGAGGACTTGTTTTCTTTCACCATTTACTTATTTTGGATTGTTACATAACCACATGTAATTATTTAATTACATCATTAATACATTTTTAAAAATATTGGATTGAGGTAGATCTGAACCTTGTATCATCTGAGCTCAGAATAAGAACTCGGTGCTCTTACACCTGCTGCCACAAAGTCAGCTAGGCAGTGGGTATGTTTGTTGCACTAAGTACTATCCAAAGTGCTGACTGCCATGCCTCTCCACTATGCCCCCCACACCTCCCTTACTATATAAATGTTAGAAAAATATATATTCACATATATGCTGTCTAGAAATATATATATTCACATATATGCTGTCTAGAAATATATATATTCACATATATGCTGCTTAGGAAAATATGTATTCAAACATTCAGACATATATAAGTTGTGTGGTCAGATATATAGAGAAATGTGTGCTTTAGACAGGAATAAATGTGCTCAAATCTATATGGAGAGCAAAGGTTGAAAAATAGTATAATATGTAATGCATTTAATTCTGTTTTACTAGAATAATAGTAGAAATAAACTTCATATTATTGCTTGAAGCATAAGCTGCAGTGTAATTAGAAACTTGGCCTTGGCAGCGACCAGCTCGGCCTGGCTCATGTCTGTCAGTGAAAGATTATTTTGCAAAGTTAGAAAATAATGAATCTGTGTGCATGTGTATCTTTTCCTGCTTCCACCAGAAGAATAGCCTTGTGCACTATCAGAGATAATGTCCAGCTGGTGAACAAGAAAGAGACAAAGAGAAGCATTAAAGAAGACATGCACCCATTGTATTCGAACTAATCTAAGAGCCTTGAATTGGCTACATCCTCGGAAGGACATTGTGACTGACCAGGTGCTTGCAAGGCTGTAATATTCTCATGGGAAAAAGATTTTTGAAAAACACCATCTCAGCACTTTTTCATAAGTTACTATGATGTAAAGACCCTGTCACTGACCACGTCAGTGAGGTGGGCAAAAGCTGATAGTAAAACATATAAAATGTCATGTGTTTCACTAATAAAACTAGACAAAATTCTGTACAAGTTTGTGTATGGTTTTTTGCCTCCTAATGTACATTAGAGCATATGCATAATTGATACCTGAGAAACCTGCATTACTGTTTGTTATTGACTGTCATTATTTTTAAATGCCAGATGATTTTTACAGTCTGACTTTAACAAATTTATTTAACATTTTGGTCCTAATCGTGCGAATTCCTTGGTAAGCTGCAGGTCAGAGCATATAGGTGGCACGAAACCTCGCAGAAGAAGGAAAGACCTCCGACTGAATTGTCGTATCTAAAGAGGCTGTCCACTTGTCTGATCTGTGGCGAAGCGGAAAACTGGATCCTAAAAAGTATAACAGTAAGCGGGAGGCTCGGGTAAGCAGAATTCCTCTCTTTGTTTTGTTTTAGATCAGGGACCAGGTTACACTGTGCTATTGCTAAGGTTTGTGATAGCAGGGAGAGAGGTAGTCAGTATTGTATCTTGAGTCATAGATCAGGAAGTAAACAAAGCAAAGTAAAACAGTCATTCTAGACACTACTGTGGATACGGGAATAAGATACCACGTGGTACAAGAGAAAGGGTTACGTAACAGTTCTTTTTAGAGACATGGGAAATGAGTGCACTAAAGGGTCACGTGACCGCCCTAACAGAAAGGCAAAGTATATGCAATTGCAAAGAGCAGATAATGTGAGACATTTTTCAAAATGGGTTAATAGGTACGACTTTGATGGTAAATTAGATAAAATATCATTAGTAAAACTTTTGAAACAGTTAAAATCTGGCGAGAAGGTCAGGCAAAAACAACGACAGTTGAGGCGTTCCTCAAGCACATAGGTGGATTGAGGAAGTGAACGAAGGAACAGAAAAATAAAAATGCAAAAGCATTATTTTTAGACAAAGAGGATAATAATACAGTAGTAGCATCGGTCCCTCCTACCACCTCCTCCGATGCCTTACTTAGAATATGAAGCGGAGGCGGGCTGGACCCCCACGTTATCCGGAGACAACAGGGGTATTAAGACAACCATTTGTAAGAGAACCTATCGAACTAGATCCCGAACACGTCAAACATTTATAGATGTTCAACCAAGTGGAAATTCATTAGATGAGAGTGAGGAAATCTGTCCATTAATTGAAGTACCAAACCCACAGGCAGGACAGGAGGGCCAGGCCTCAACTCTCTTAGTGTATAGACCGTGGACACGGAAGACATCCGAAAACTACAGAGGAATTCCCCATCCAAAAATTAACTTTGAGAAATTTGTACAAGATTTACAGGGTATGAGATTGAGTTATCACCTGAATGGGGAAGAGGTAGAAAAAGTAGTTAGACAAATTTTGGGTCCGGACTGGCATATGATTTGTGGTGCCTGGAATGCCCGTGACGCGCAACTCAGGCCACTCCCACATAGTGACGCAGAACTAGATGCTAGATTGAAGGGTCTTACAGACCGCATTACTGAAAAATGGAAACCTAGGGCAGATTGGACTTGTATTAACCAATACAACAAGATAATGAAACAGTAGAGCGCATACTATGGTAGATTATTAGAATGTTTCAATAATCATAGTGGTATGACTATTCCTGAAAATCAAAAAATGATAGCCCATATGAACAGCAGTTGAAGAATGCATTTTTAAAAGGTTGTATTGCCCTATCAATAGCTTCGTCACGAAGCATATGATAGATCACCGAGCAGTAGGCTCCAGGCCTTGTTAGAGTATGCTAGGCATGCCGAAAAACATTTTAACAGTAAAAGAAAAAGCATGAGTCTTCACAGCTGAAGGCGGTGCGGAAGTTTTGTAGTACAAACAGCCAAAAGGGTAAGAAATGCTCAGGGTAACAAACGTTCTGACAGAAACTCAGAGTTTTATGAGGACAGGAAAAAAGAGGTGAGTGCTTCAATTGCGGTAAGAAGGGACATTTGGCAAGGGATTGCAGGAGCAAGGCACCTGTGGAAAAAAGGATAAGGATGATGAGGATTGACTAGATGGCAGTTATACTGCTCAACAGTCATTAGGAGAGACTAATGAGCAGGAGAATAATGTAAATACCTTAGAAGAAACAAATGATATGCAACGGATGTAGAAGTTGGGGAAAGTGAAGTTTTGGACTTGGCACTACTGAGCTTGGAGCTCTATTTAGCAGACACTAAACCGGAAGTTACACTTCTGGTGGAAGGAGAGAAGTCAAATTTTTGTGTGATTCAGGAGCATCACGAACTTTGATACACCCTTCAAAGTTACCGGAACATCCTGAGTCACCCGATTATATATTAGTGAAAGCAGCAAACGGACAGCTGTACAGGGAACCACTTTCCCATGATATAGCAATAACTGACCCTGTCTCGGGTATAACCCAGAGAAGTAAAATAGTACTTTCTGCCAAATGCCCCATGAACTTATTAGGAAGAGATCTTATGCAACTTTTCGGCATAGCAGTAGTCCCTACCATGAATGGTATGGAGGCACAGAGACAAACTGATACTTTTGTAATACGATCGGAGGGTGAGGCCTATTATTGGTACAGCCAGGACCTGGTTACAACCGGTCCAGGGGCAGTGACCAAGGAACTGATGAATGTAGCCACCAGCAAGGTGCTTCCCCTCGATGTTGATCAACAACATTTGTTACATTGTACCCTATATTATTGTAGCACATCAGGACCTGATAAAGAATATGAACAAAAATTGTTCAGGAATCCCGCAAATAGACTAATACTACGGACTTTATACTGGGACACTGAGGGCAATAGTGTAGTGAGTTGTTCATTACCTCAGGAGTTCTTGGAATTGTACAAATCCAATAAACTACCGCATGTTAGCCTGACCAAGGACAGGAATGTTAGGTGGGTAGACTTGGGTGACAAAGTGACGAAATGGGAGAAACTAACTGACTTAGAGTTATCGGACTTAGGAGTACAGAAACAGAAACTAAATTGGTTAGCATAAGCCCAGCTGTACACTTACAACAGAGTGAAGACAGCTGATTGGCGTTCTTGATAGAAGAAGAAGAAAAAGCTTTGAGTAAAATACCAAATGTTCTTTGGTCAACAGGGAAATCGGATGTAGGACTTATTCGAACAGCAGGGCCAGTAGTTATTACACCAAAATCGGCCTTTAGACCAAGAAAAAGACAATATCCTTTGAGCAAGGATGCGGAACAGGGAATCAAACCTATCATAATGGCATTACTTAAGAAAGGGATACTGGTAGAATCCTTGGATTCACCATGTAATACTCCTCTATTTCCTGTTAAAAAAGCAAACGGGGAATGGCGGATGGTACAAGATTTACAGGCTGTAAATAATGCGGTAATACCAAGGGCACCTACGGTGCCAGACCCACATACCTTGTTAAATGATTTGAAGCCGCAACAAAAATATTTCACCGTGGTAGATATTAGCAATGCGTTTTCTCAATACCTATCCACCCTGACAGCCAGCATTGGTTTGCATTCACATTTCAGGGCAAAAGGTATCGTACACCCGACTACCACAGGGATATAGTGAAAGTCCAACAATATTCGCACAAGAGATGGCTAGCAACCTGGCGGGGTTTTCTCCACCAGGGGGCAGTCAAGTATTACTTTATGTAGATGACATCTTGCTTGCAGCTCCTACCCAGCAGCAATGTAGGGAAGACACAATAGCATTGTTGAAATTTTTGGCTGAGCAAGGGCATAAAGTGAATAAACATAAATTGCAACTTTGGAAAGAACAGGTTAAATACCTGGGATATGTGATATCCAAAGAAGGTAGAACATTAGATGAAGATAGGAAAACAGCAATCTTACAAGCACCTAGACCAACTACCAAAAAGGAAATGATGTCCTTCTTGGGAGCGACTAATTTTTGTCGAAGTTGGATACGAATTATGCTTTAGAAAGCGGCTCCATTGGCTGATTTAATATTTAAAACACCAATGGCAGCACAAGAAACACTGCATTGGACATCGGAAGCAGAAGCAGCTTTTTGCAGACTAAAACAACTGGTAGTTTCATCGTTAGTTTTTGGACTTCGAATTATCATAAGAGATTTTTCAGACTGTAGATTGTAGGGGATATATGGCGTCAGTACTGGCGCAACAACATGGCAGCAAGCAACGCCCCATAGCTTACTATTCATCACAGTTAGATCCGGTGGCACGATCATTGCCACCCTGTGTACAAGCAGTTGTTGCAGCAGCTATGGCAGTGCAAGCGCCTCAGTGGTATTGTTCCATCCTCTCACGTTGAGAGTACCTCATGCAGTTGCAATAATTTTACTGCAAGAAAAAATAGCATTTTGTCCCCTGCCAGACATCTGTCTCGTATGACCATACTTTTGAGTCAACCTCACATGACGATTGAGCGATGCGACATTAAATCCATCGACATTACTTCCGATTCCTGTAGATGGCACACCACACAGTTGCCTACAGGAAATGGAACAAATAACCACCCAGACAAGATCTTACTGATGTGCCTTTAGCCGATGCAGAGGTGACATTTTATGTGGATGGGTCCTGTAGACAGAGTCCTACAGGAAAGAACCTAGTGGGTTATGCAGTAGTGACTGATAGCGAAATCATAGAAGCACAACCCTGCAACATAACCTGTCAGCTCAAGCAGCAGAATTGATAGCTTTGACACGTGCTTGCACTCTAGTGAAAGACAAATGTGTTAACATATATACTGACAGTCAGTATGCTTTCTACAGTACATGTCTTTGCGCAACAGTGGAAAAACAGGGAATGATAACATCTACTGGCAAACCGATTAATCATGCACAATTGATTTTGAACCTGTTAGATTCTATTTAGTTACCCCGTAGAATGGGTATCTGTACATGTGCAGCCCATACCAAACATCAAGATAGAAGTTCAAAAGGAATGCTCGGGCTGATGCAGCTGCAAAGCAAGCTGCCTCAGACCTAGAAACTGTTTTTAAATGAAGAACTACAACCTTCTGAGACTCTAGATTTAGAAATGTTAAAAACAATGCAGACATTAGCTACAAAAGCAGAAAAGCAAAAGTGGATAAAACGAGGAGCAATCCTTAAGAGGGACTATACATCTCCAAAGAGAAAAACAATATTGCCATCTAATTTATTTAGATATGCAGCTTTGTTGAGTCATGGGCAGAGCCATGTCTCAACAGGGGGATGGTACAGTTAGTTAACAAAACATTCCAAACATACAGATTCTGAATTATACACAAAAATTTTGTGCAACATGTCATATTTGTAGCAAACATCATGCACAGGGAGCATTTAAACCGGGCGAGGGAGCTTTCGACACCACCCTACCGTTCCATACTATTTGTATGGATTTCATAGAACTGAATAAATGTGAAGGGAAAAAATACTGTTTAGTGATCATAGATATGTTTTCAAAATGGGTAGAAGCTTTTCCGACTAGGAATCCGGATGCAGCAACAGTGGCAAAAGCCTTAGTAAAAGAAATCATTCCTAGATTTGGCATACCAGAAAGAATTTATAGTGACAATGGAACACATTTTGTGAATCAGACAATACACCAGCTTGGGAGAATCTTTGGGATTTCCTTGAAAAACCATTGTGCTTATCACCCCCAGTCAGCAGGACTGGTGGAGAGGTACAATGGAATTTTGAAAAACAAGTTGAGAAAATTGATGAGTGAGACTCAAAAGACTTGGATTTGCTGTCTGCCTTTAGCACTGCTGAGCATGAGAACTGTTCCAAATGTAAGGGGCTTGACCCCTTTTGAGGTAGTGTTTGGAAGAGCATATTGTGTGCCACAATGGAAGGCCCTCATGCCTGCAGAGCTGGAGGCCGATGGCTCATTAGCTAGTTATATGAAGAAATTGTTAACAAATAAGACTGTTTTGCAGTTGAACTCTTTTCAGACAAACAAGAAGCATAACCGGAGGCCGTGCTGACCCGGGGTCCTGGATCTGGCTGAAAATCATCAAAAGAAAGAACTGGGCGAGTCCAAAGTGGGAAGGTCCGTACCAGGTACTATTGGCAACACCTACTGCAGTAAAATTGCTGAGAGATCATCTTGGGTTCATTTGACGACTGTAAACCACTCAAAGAATTTAAGTTGGACAAACACTTTTAACTGACATACCACAGATACAGGATGGCCAGAGGCAGAGTGAATAAAAATGCGAAACAACCCCAAAGACATTGGTTCACTGGCCTACTGATCATACATTTATTAACCATGTTTGTAGTGACCTTTTGTTGTTATGGTTTTCTTGCATATAACTACAGAAGTGAAATTGATAAAGCGTGATGATGGACTGGCTATAGACTGGCACCGAATTTCAACACATACCTGGCTATGAAACGAGTCTATGTAGAGACTATGAGCGTTTGGTGCTGGGTTTGTACTGCAATACCCACAGCATATGGAGGACTTTTAATGTCTGCTGTCCCCCTGGGGATAAATGAAACTTGGGAAAACCTATTATTTGACACGGGTACTGTGAGATCACAAGACAAAGTGGCATTATATTTACCGTTACTCAGAAAGGAATTGTTTGCTTTGTTAAAATGATACACTCCAGGTTGGTTGGAGTAACTGTAACATAACTGTGTCTTACAAATGTTATATAAAACCTGTAGACCAAGGTACTAGTTGTAGCACGAACTATGGTTCGTATTTAAGCTTGATGAAAACAACATTGAGAGATGTGCAAAAAACTCCTGAAATATATAGACAATTATCTGTTATAGATAAAAAATGTTTCATTCAGGGTTAACCGCATCAGTACTAAAGTAGAAAACTGTTATTTTGTTTGTGGGAAAAAGGCCTATAAATGGTTACCTGAGCCTTGGTCCGGCAGTTGTTTTTGTGGGTATCTGGTTCCATCCATAAGACAGACTGCAGAATTGCCCTGGGTTAAATTCGCAATCTGAGAAATGTAGCTCAGCAAGCCGAGAATACAGTCAGAAAACCTGCTAATCCAGTGGGTAAGATTGAAGCAAGCTGGAAGGATCATTCGGCTGAGAAGGACAAAGAAAAATTGAGTCATATGGACTTGAGTGACAGTGATATATCCTGGGCTGGGATATTCCCAGCCTAACGAACAGTCAAATCGATTTGGGAACTGAGGAAATTGTCAAAACTCCTCAAGTAATGAGCAATGCGACTTTTTCCGCTCTTGAACTTGTGACTGATGAAATGAATGCAATGAGAACAGTCGTATTACAGAACCGAATGGCTCGACTTCACCCTAGCGGCGAGAGGTGTGCGATGCGGCGCTTATCAAAGAAGAATGCTGTGCGTACATTCCAGACAACCAACATGAAATCAATGATCACCTGGAGGTAATACAGCAGGTGTCAGCAATGGCAGAACCAGGCCCAAACCCACTGACGAACTTTTCCAGAATCTATTTGGGGGTGGGGTCGGTCCTTATGAATATTCTGATTGCAATTTGTGTAGTACTGCTCATAATTGGAGCATGTGTCTGCTGCATACCCTGTGTGAAAAAAATTAGTTAAAGACCTAGTTGACATATCAGTAACTGAAACTATGTACCAAGACATGGAATTGAATTTGTTGATACCAAGCGAAAGCCTATCTGAAATATAAAACAAATGACTTACTTAGCTAAAAGTCCTTGAAAGGAAAAGGCTAAGAAATGAAATGATACTGTTTATGTTTCAAATAGAATGAAATGCATTAACAGGAGGGAGAATGTTAGAAAAATATATATTCACATATATGCTGTCTAGAAATATATATATTCACATATATGCTGTCTAGAAATATATATATTCACATATATGCTGCTTAGGAAAATATGTATTCAAACATTCAGACATATATAAGTTGTGTGGTCAGATATATAGAGAAATGTGTGCTTTAGACAGGAATAAATGTGCTCAAATCTATATGGAGAGCAAAGGTTGAAAAATAGTATAATATGTAATGCATTTAATTCTGTTTTACTAGAATAATAGTAGAAATAAACTCGCATATTATTGCTTGAAGCATAAGCTGCAGTGTAATTAGAAACTTGGCCTTGGCAGCGACCAGCTCGGCCTGGCTCATGTCTGTCAGTGAAAGATTATTTTGCAAAGTTAGAAAATAATGAATCTGTGTGCATGTGTATCTTTTCCTGCTTCCACCAGAAGAATAGCCTTGTGCACACTAACAGAGATAATGATCAGCTGGTGAACAAGAAAGAGACAAAGAGAAGCATTAAAGAAGACATGCACCCATTGTATTGAACTAATCTAAGAGCCTTGAATTGGCTACATCCTCGGAAGGACATTGTGACTGACCAGGTGCTTGCAAGGCTGTAATATTCTCATGGGAAAAAGATTTTTGAAAAACACCATCTCAGCACTTTTTCATAAGTTACTATGATGTAAAGACCCTGTCACTGACCACGTCAGTGAGGTGGGCAAAAGCTGATAGTAAAACATATAAAATGTCATGTGTTTCACTAATAAAACTAGACAAAATTCTGTACAAGTTTGTGTATGGTTTTTTGCCTCCTAATGTACATTAGAGCATATGCATAATTGATACCTGAGAAACCTGCATTACTGTTTGTTATTGACTGTCATTATTTTTAAATGCCAGATGATTTTTACAGTCTGACTTTAACAAATTTATTTAACAATAAACTTACTCCAGGGTCACACTACAGCGGGATAAAGGCCATATATAACTTTCAGTGAAATGTGTTTCAGTGAATTGAGCTTTCAGTGATTTGTGCACAGTCATTTGACTTTCAGTGAAATGTGCTTTCAGTGAATAGTCCTAGACCCATACATATATATATATATATATATATATATATATATATATATATATGTTTTTAAGTCTGTGGTGGTCTGTTTGGTTTGGCAGTCATGATACTATATGTTTATTTGGTTCTAGTGTTTTTTCAGTGTCACACCGTATTTTTTTTAAATTGAGGTGTGGATGCACAGTATGGCTATAAGAGGGTATTACAATCTATGATGTGAGCTAATGTATTGATGGCCATTGCTGCCATTGCAATACATGTTCCTTCTATAAAAGCTGTAGTAATATGTCCCCTGAGAACTCTTGACATGGTATAATATGCTTTTATGTATATTGTTGGCATATTAGGACGTGTTATAGTTGAGCAGATGAACCTTCTACACAGTTCACCTTCCTCCATCACTGTCACAATTGCAGTATGGCATGTGTCTACATGCCATCGTTAAATATTTTGTGATAGATAATATAAATTCATATTGATTTCATGGTCACATATGTCTTGTCTTGTACACATGTTGTTATGCTGTGATATACACAACCAATATATGACCTGTTTTGATTCAATTGCAACCTTGTGGAATTAATTGTATATGCAGTTGTGTTGTTATACCCAAGGAATTTTGAGGTGGCCAGCAGTACCATTTTGTGACTATTACCATTTGTGTCAGAAACATTCTGCATGAGCCAGAAACAACTGGTCTGTAATGTATGCTAATATGGCATCAGGCCACTCAGATACAGCTTGTCTATGAAAAAACAAAATATAGGCATATGTTGTACAATTGATATTAGTATTTGACTTTGGTACAGTTGTAGTACAGTGTGCATAGTACCAGTGTGAGGAATGTGAGGAATGACCAAGACTGTATTTAGAGGTCTTTTCACAAATAATTTATTCCAATAAATGTGAAATGTTAAGGGAGATACACAACTAAGCACAGATCTGTGTGTGGATGCCACAAGGCATACCCAACCAGAGGAAATAGACAGTCCAGTAATGGACAGTTCTTCTCACACATTACCACCCCCCCCCCCCGTCATCACTGGATATCAGCCAAAGTACACATGCAAACATTACTCTGTTTTTTTATTCTAAGGACAGCAGCTCATCTGTGTATTTTCTAAAGGTAATCACAAAGAATCAATGGGCCCTGATGACATAACAGGTTGCCTATTGCATGACTTATTACATGGACCTACCAGACACAGTTGGATCCATACTTCAACCAAGCCACCAAACAGCCTATGTTTCTGTAGAAGGGTGCACATCAACATGCATCCTTCTGACTGGGTGACATCACCTGATGCATGCATGTACAGACCCATCCTGACTCTCCTCATCTGTGAGGTAGGACAACAAGTTATCATGGACCCTCTCTAAAAGGACACAGTTAACATCCTAACTGTGTACCAAACACATGAGTGATTTGCTCAGGTTAAATCATGTCTGTTGCATCTGTTCAATGTCCTTAAGAAGGACATGAAGGGCATGCATGATGACATCACTAGCATCTTGGGTAACTTGACCTGACCAAGCCATTTAACACAAATCCACACAGAGGTATTACTGAGAAATTGTCACAAATGGCCAGAAACACTTACATCACCAAGTGGGTAGGCTGCTGGATCATATATGTGACAGATAAATACATTGAAGTGTGTGATGTGACCTATATCTAGAGTTCAGTGATCAGACCTGCACTTCAAGGCAATGTGCTAGGCCCTTTCCTGTTCATTAATTAAGTTTCAGACATCAAGACTGACTTGCACATCCTTTGTCCAACCAGCATTGTGGAGGACTGCAGATTGTTGACAATCAATGAATCCACATTTAGTACTGGTGTAATACAGAGATTATCAGCACACACAAATGATTGCTGTCATAGCCATGGAGACAAAGCAGATGAATCAAAATCATGGGGTATTAGTTACATTATAAAAGCAAATACACAAGCTAATTATACTATAGACAGTACATCCCTATGTGCAAACCAAGTGGCATGTGATCTATGTGCTCAGGTAAATGGCATGTGGAATGTTCACCAGCATATGCCCACAGTGGCGACTACTCCCTTGTATGTAACAGAACTCCTGAGTATGTGCAGGACATCCACACCAATGGGCATTATAGTCCCATTGTGCTCAGTTCTCATCACACCAATAACTGAGTACAGTGCACCTTTGCTTTTTCTTGTGTGTTGCCAAGTCATAGGCTTTATTATTACAGTGGCAGTATAATATAATAGATTGTACCATATGACTATTTTACCTCCTATTATTTTATACAGAAAATGCGTTAATAATTTAAAGAATCACTGTTGTGTATGACCAAATTAACCAGACAAACTATGATGAGATGTTATCACAATACTTTGATGATTAGTATCTCTGGTGTTTAGACTTGAAAGTTGGAAGTATCATCACTGATTGCTGAGCAATAGCCCTAGACAGAGAATTTGATGTAAATTTGTTCTGTTAATTTGCTGACTTTCAGGATCCTCAATAAAATGCAAATTGAGGAAAACTGCAAAGTGCACTTGAATGGACACATGAAAACTGGAACTTTAGCCAGCAGCCAACAGCATAAACAGAGTAATCTGCATTACAGAATTTATATAGATGACAACATTGTTTTGTAACTATACCACTGCTCACTTGAGTATGAATTAATGTGGACCTTTAACTAATACAGTTGAGGCATGTTGCACAGGATGCTTGTTGTCACAGCTGGTTGACTGCATTTAAAGCACCAGTACTCATCAGACTGCACAACTTCATTCAGAGACAGAACTATGTGTATTTTTTTTCAAAACCTTTTTATTGCATTATAAATCAATAAAGACAATAATTACAAAATGTATCCAACAAAAAAAAAATATATATATATATATATATATATATATATATATATATATATATATAAAGTCCATAGGAGTTATTAACATTAAATTATAACATTAATACTTTTCAAACAAGTCTTTTAATGTTTGCCAAAATATTTTTTGGGGCAATTTTGGTGGTTATAATATTTCAAGTTTGCAACTCTTTACTACATACATTTATTGCTAGACAAATAAATTCTGAAAAAGAGAGGTTATTTCTATTTTTCCAATTTATAATTATAATCTTTCTTGCAATAGCAAGGATTGACCCTAACAGAACACCTGATTCTAGGAAAAGACTCTGGAATTGGAACATTGAACAGAATTAGAGAATCCATTATGTTGCATCTATCTGACCATGAGGCTTTGGTGAAGTTTCCAAATACTTTCCAAAATGCAGTTACTGTTTGACATTCTAAAATCATAGGTTTCCAGTCAGCCTCCATATCACTGTCACATGTCCAACACCTCAGATTTTTTTAAAAATAAAAACGGGCTATTTTATATGCTAAGAAACTTCAGTATAGATATCTCTAAGTAAAGATTTTCCAGTAAATAGATGATGTGGAATTACTCATAGATTTTAAAAGTAAAAATGAGAACTACAACCAGTGGTACACAGCAGAAGTAGATTTAAGTCATAGTTTAATGTATAGAATAACACACAAATGAGCACTTTCGCATTTAGCTTCTTCAGATAGATTTTAGATCAAACTTTTTATTATCTTCTGAAAATATTTCCTTATTTATTTTTGTGGAATAATCCCAATGAGATGCATTGAAGTCTATAATTTCACATCTCAATAATTTGTAAATTATTGAAAAATATGCTTTATTTCTGTATGTATCACTGTTGGTTTGAAAGAAGAATTCTAGTATGTTAGATATGAATTTTGTATTCATAGCTAGTGACATTTGTAATTTACTTTACTATTTAAGAATTCCTTATGCTCAACCAATTATTTCCATGCCTGAGATATCTAGCTAAGAGCCTTTCTATAGTATTTATTTATTTACCAACCAAATTTTTAAATTGGTTTCACTAATTGTATTCATTATATTAATGTTAAAGGAATCCAAATAACCAGATGTATGCACTGTAGGAAATATTAAGAGTAACAATTGTTTGACTACATAGTTGGCATTCTTACTGATTTAAATATGTTTAATATATGTTTGATACCAAAAGTAAAATCACTGGGTAGTCTATTATTATCAAAGGAGAATGTAATGCTATATAACTTCATTATTGTCTACAAACCTTAATGAAAAATTATGTTAAGTACTCTTTGTAAATATACCCAATTAATCAAATCAAATGCTTTATCAATGTCTAGACTTAATATTGTTAGCTCCTTTTTTATTTTTAGTAGCAATGCCTATTAATGTTAAAACCCTAATTATGTTATCATATAATATTTTAAAGCCCAATATGCTATACTAATGCTTGAAGAGAAATTAAAATTTAAATCAAAGGAAGTAGTTGACACTAAGATTTCTTCATGCAAGGATTTCAAATTTGTAGTATAAGTAGAATTTAGCCCAAGCTCACAAAATCTAGAATAGCAGATTTAATATAGAGGTCACTATTAGGGTATCCAATGACCTGTATTCCCATCCTTTTATCCTTTCATACAATATCCTTGGTTTTTGGGGGAAACACAAAATATTTAAAAGCATAGACTTTAGTCTTTTGATAATTTTAGGGAGGACGTAATAAAAGCAATGACTGAGCAAGATATAATGCTTTTGATAAGATTATCATTTTTATTAGAATAAGTCTATCATCCATTGAGAAATACATTTCATTCCAACTTTCAATTAGTTTTGTAATGGAGTTTATTACGTTTCTATAATTTAATGAAACTGCTTATTTCCATTTGGATTTTATATTGAATTCCTCAATATTTGAGTTGCTTGTTTTCCAAATTAAATTCATTGTACTTTTTTATTGGGGGTATTGTTTTGTTTATCAACATTATTTCTGTTTTATTATGGTTAAACTTGAGACCAGAGGTGTCTTTAAACAATGCTATTGATTTAATGATATTTTCTAGTGAAGTTTCATTATTACCAGAAGTTAATAAAATATCATTTGCAAATAATTTAATTTTTTAAATTATAATTTTCTTTGAAAGAGAAACCTTTTATTCCATTGTTATCTCTAATGTACGTAGCAAAGAGTTCTAATGCTAAGGCAAATAAGGGGCTAAAGGACAACCTTGATTGGTTCCTTTTAGTATTTTGAATGATCTTGATATAATGGATCCAATCAAAGGAGAATGTAATGCTATATAACTTCATTATTGTCTACAAACCTTAATGAAAAATTATGTTAAGTACTCTTTGTAAATATACCCAATTAATCAAATCAAATGCTTTATCAATGTCTAGACTTAATATTGTTAGCTCTTTTTTATTTTTAGTAGCAATGCCTATTAATGTTAAAACCCTAATTATGTTATCTTGTACCTTTCTTCCTATGATAAATCCAGTTTGATCTTCTTTAATTAACTTTGTTATTATATGATTTAGTCTTTTAGATAGAATACCCATAACATGTTATAATCTACATTTAATAAAAAGGTAGGTGTGTAAGTACAATTTTTTTTGATCTTTGCCCTGTTTTAGAACAGGAGAAATTAAAAAAAATTTTCAATGAGAGTAGAATATTTGAAGTACTTCTAACATCATCAAATTAATTTAATGGAACTCTTAAACTATTATCTGGAATTATTTTATATATCTCAGAAATTGGGGTCTATATTAGTTTGCAGAAAAACCTTTCCAGCAAGCACAACCTTGTTGACCCATATTCAGCAAAATTCTCTTCAGTGATTCACTGAATATTTAAAAGACAAACAAATACTTGCCCCACAACCCAATGGACCGAAATCTAGCTAAACCAAATGCACCCATGTATGTGACTGCACCCTCACTTCCCCTAAATAAATTTACCAACTCTGGAGATTGCACTACAGTGGAGAAAAGGGCAAAATTGTCTAGTTGCCAAGTACCTCTTTGCCCAGTAAGTATTCTGTGAATTGCAGAAGTGAATTTCGCTGAATATGGGTTGACGAGGTTGTGTTTACTGGAAAGTTTTTTTGGTGAACTAATACAGACCATAGAAATTAAACAATCAAAACCAGGAGCTTTATTGTTTTTTAAACTTTTAATTTGTTCTTTCAGTTCTCTAAGAGTAATGGATTTATTTAAATTAGCATTTTATTCTTTTGTTACTTTCTGCTTTATATTTTCTTTCAGAAAACTTCCTGTTATATTGCTATTACCAAGTGTTACATTCTTATCGTTAATTTCTTCATAATGACTCCTAAAGGTTTCCAGAATATCTTTTAAATCTATTGCTTTCCAAGTTTTATTGTTTAGTTTATATGTCATTTCTTTAATGCAATTTATGTTTAAAGTCTTTGATCTATTTGCTAATCTATGTAAATTCCTAGGATTTATGTTATATGTTTGTAACCTACGTTTCTCTAAGTTTATTGATACTTTTTGATTATATATTTCCAAGTATTTTGGTTCAATGTCTTCAAGCCAACATTTGCATCACAATCTGAGAGATTTCATTTTAATTTTAAGATATCAGTTTTTGCTTGAAGAATACTTATTTCATTATCCCATTGTTTCTTCTTTAATAAAACCAGGTTTCTATTCTTCCATAAATGTAAGCCTTTTATGCATCTCATAGAATAGTATCAGAAACCTCACTATTACTATTTGTATCCATAAATATTTTTTGTTAGTTCATTTAGAAAACATTCTCTAAATCCTTTAATTTTAACTATATATGCTGGTATTCTCTGCCAAAATACTAACTCATTAGGTTCTAATTTGAGATTAAGGTAATGGCATTAGTGTCAGATGGAGGTCACAACATCATGAGTACTCGTTCTACTTTTGAGTATAATCCATTGGATATAAATACTTTATCTATATTTGTCTGAGTGCCAAATCTGTATGAATAGTGGGTATAATTTAGTGAATTTTCTAATTATAAATCTTGAATGTCTCAAAGATTCATTGTATTTATGAAATTATTAAGTTGTTTACAATTGCTGTTATTTTAGGTTTACTGTCTTTAGTGGTATCATTTTCAGATAATATGCAATTGAAATCCCCAACTAATAAGATTTCACCTTTTGAACTGAGAGCAATAATATCCAAATATTTTTTGTTACCTAAACTCCAATTCCAGGAATCCAATAAAGGTTAACAAATATAAAGCCTTTCTTACCTATCTGAAGTACAATTAATCCCATCATACAACTCTTATCTGTTTAAAAGTCAACAACTTTTGGCATAGTCTGCAGTTTTTTCCAAATAATGGTGGTGCCTCTCCTTTTGGTATTATAGTAAGAATCTACTAGTATGGAATATTCCTTACAAGTTAACTTGTCTATATCTTTTTTTAATAAATTAGTTTCTTGTAAAAATGCTATGTTAGCTTTATTCATTTTAAGAGATTTAAATAAACTACCTCTCTTTATGGGACTGTTCAAACCATTTACATTTAGTGAAAGACCTTTATATACAGTCATCTCTAAACTTTGGTAGGTCTAGCAAAATGAAATAGTACTCTTTATAAATTAAACTATAGTTCACATTATTGATTTTTGTTATGGACAAAAACTTGTAATCATTGAATATGAATATATTAAAACTATTTACAACCCCTAACATGGAATGTATCATTCCTTGCCCTATGACACAGTCATATAAACCACCCTCTACCATTTTTTAGTACTTCATTATCCACTATTTGCATCTACCTCTAAAGATAGGCATACTCTAAATTAAATTATTCCAAGTAGTGCCCCATTAATAATATAAGATTCATTTATTTAACAATAATTCCAAAACTTCTTATATTATCTAATTTTGTAACAACCTAAATAAATAAATTATAACTGTAATATATCTGATTAATGATATTATAACAATACTGAACAACTCAGTTGTTTTATCTTTTCCAGATGTTAATGACAATATTCACTCAATGATTCAAGTCTAAAATTAAACACTTAATAGAGTCATTAATATATTCATTTCCATCTATACTAAACATAAATATCACATTAAAATTAATAATAAATATTTCATGTAGACACAAAACCAAAACACCAACTAGAAATGTTGAAAACTATATTCACTTCTGTAAGTATAGACTTCTAGCAGTACTTTGCCAAAATATATATAAATAACAACATATGTCATCATCTCTAAGAATAAAATAATGTTTAACTAAAGTGTGCAAATACAGTATAAGTATAATAATATTTGCCCTATATTACAAAACATTTGAGTTTTTCTATAAATCTATAATTGTGCTATCAGCACTATTTCCCTTTAAATACTTTAATTAGCATAATCAAAAGAACAGCATAAAAGAATTAAGCTTTGCCCCACAGCAGCACCCCACTACTTACATTGCACAGAAACAAACACAACCAAAGTGACTTACATGCCTAGCGGCTATAATGCAGCATGTAAATGATGTATGATTAACACACTATACATTTTCACCAGTTACACCACAGACATATTATTTGTTAACTAATAGCTCAGTAATAAGTTGCTGTAAATATAAAAGATTTAAAGACTGAATTAATAAGTTCTCATGGGAAAAATAACTATATGTTAAGTATAATTGCTGTTTTTAAAAAGAAAGATTAAGCTGTAAATCACTGACCGCAGCCAAATCTTTATAAATACAATAATGTATCCCACATAAGGAAATTATAGCTATTACACCTGAACAGAAATAACTTTAGTCATAAAACAGTACTTAATATTACTGGTCTAGCTAATATTAACTTGAAAATTTACTGATTAAGAGTCAAATGATATGTATGCAATATAACTTTAAAGAGCATGAAGAGATACTAACAACTCTGTCATAATCTGTTATGAAATCTGTAAAAACATCAGATTTTAAAACTTAAAAATAAGCAAACATAAAATTGCTTCTTAAAATCTAGTGAAGATTATTTAACCTCACTGAAAAGCATTCCCCTTTAATTTAATATTACTATGTATGTATAATCTAACCAGTTCAACAATCTAACTCATGAAAATCACTATTTAATTAATGCTCTTAAATATATTATTTTCGACTTATTACATTGGTTACTGATATCAGCAAACATGTACATAATTTAAATTTACATCTGACATCTTAAAACTGAGTATTTATCATTAATGAATGTAATAAATACATTAGTTATTTAACCTGAAAACAACTGTGCCTATTTATAGATTGCCTAAAACATTTCATATCTTGTTTTCAGAAAAAAGTTTTCTCATCATATACCCCAGGATTCATCAACGCTCCATGTAAGAATAGAGTTATTCTTACACGGAGCGTCCCGTGTCCACATAGAACAGCAGTGCACCTTGCATATGCATGAAGGCACACTGCTGTATTCCTACACGAATATGGGTCTGTGTACGAGCGTAGGGGGCATGTCCAAGAGCAGTGCTCTTACAATATACATGCCCCCTGCACTCCAGAGTTGCTGTACCACAATACAAAAGCAGGAAAAGTGCCCATGGACACCTGTTAGTGTCTGTGGAGCTTACCTCACAACTATCTTTGAAATGTGTACAGATAGTTGACTCATATATTTTGGTGTGTTCCTCCTAATATGTGTACATCCCTGACTCCACAGAACCAAAACATTAAACTAATGCAAAACTTATTTATTCTATCAACTTTCTAAGTTTGTAAGAGCAATACACAGATAATAGTGCTGAAAGCAATGTGCAAACCCCTACAGTAAATAAAAATAAAACACATATGAATTTTTTCTGTCCGCAATAACATGTTTAATCATAGCTGAGCAGGAGTGCATGTCACGCAGCTCTGTTCAGCTTAGTTTACACATTCCAATGAGCTAAATACAAATATATGGCCAAAACAGTGCAAAGTGAAATAGTGTAGTGGTTACAGCATTCACTTAACAAGCAGGCTTTTGAGGTTTGAGTCCCCATTCATTTTTATCAGTTAAAAAAACACGAAAATATATTTTGTTATCAGTAGGTAGTGAATAATATATATATTTGTTAACCGGGGTAGTGTAGCAGGTCCAAATGTGAGGTGTCAGTATAGTACAGATGTGAAACCCCCATAGAAACACAAGTGTCCCATACAGCATAGTCACAAAAGAATGTATTGTAATGAAAGCACATAGGGGGATATTATGGAAGGTAGACATACATATCATAATATGTTATTTATGAGAAATCAACCCCACAATGGTGATAGTCTGTAAAAGGAAAGCTGAACAATGTTAACTTGTGGCCAACTATACTTAGCCATTTTAAGCATTGCTTAAATGCAAATTCTAAGCAAGAATTAGTGTAGCTAAGCGGATTTGCACACTGGTAAGCAGTGCGTAGCATTTACTTCTTTTAGCAATGCATATACCAGCTAAGCAGGTTTGTCCAGTGCTTAGCTTAGCATATGCAAAACCATCCAATCAAGCAAAGGGCAGGAAACTGGTAGGATTTAAACCTCGCAGGTGGGAATACAGCTCATAACTGGTTGTAGCACCCCATTGGGTGCAGCACTGCGGCATGCAGGAGTCCAGGGTCATGGTCAGGCTCCTTGTAAAAAACATGATGTGAGACTGCTGCAGGACCAGTACTAGGGCTCCCAATACAAAGCGGAGGCCTGGGAAAGTCTCAGCCATGATTTCACCAGTGTCACTGGCATCCCTCAGACTGGTGAGCAGGTCTGGCACCACTTTGCCGACTTGACTTGAAGCGGAAGAAGAGGGAGCTCTTGGACCAGTGGGTCAAAGATGCACAGCAGAGGGATGTCATAACTGTTTACCAAAGTCCAGCCTGTGTATGTGATGGATAGGTATGCATAAATGTTTCTCTATCTACTTTATAGCTCCAGCTGAGCAGGCTGTGAACCAGGAAGCCCATGCAAGCAGGCTGCTATGCTGCATTGCGAGGCTGGTGAGTAACAATCTAACTTGTAGTATCCAGTATTCATACCAAATAAATATAAAGGAGTAGAATGTCATCTTGCAGTATTAAACATGGGTATGGTTTGAACTAAATAAACTAAACAATATTACAGTCATGGTCTCATATAGGTTATATATAAATAAAACTGTAACTGCCTTTCAATAAAATTCAAAACCTTGGACAGGTTGTATTTACTTTGGTATTGTATGAATTGAAACGTGTACAGATTATGCACAGCAACTATAGTTCTGAAAGCATTAAACAATCAAGTCTCATCTAACAAAGTTAATGCCTTTGTAAGACACAAGATTAACTGATATGAAATGTTTCATGCACCAAGATCTGATATCTGAATAGTAATGTTGTGTTAACCACTGTTTTCCACACTGTGCTATGTCAAAAGTTATGAATAGGAATGTATGTATAAGAATGTCATAATTACAAGGTCAGATTGTACAACCAAGAGAGTATTAGACAGAAAATTTTCAAAGAAGAGACAGCAGTTTCTCAATAGCTTGTTCTGATGAAACACAAAAACATTTGTTGTATTTTATGCACAAACAGGCATGGTTTGAATCCTGGGAGTGGTAGTAAGCTGTATGCATAATTTCACCTAGGAGTTTGTGAAGATGTGTGTAAACAGTCAGGTAGTATTAGCAGAAATTTCCTCCACAGGTCTGCCAGGTAAGAAAAGGTATAAAGTAGCTATAAGAAGGTTGTAGTTATACTGTGTCCAGCACCCACCGTCCCACCCCAAGGCTGCAAGTGACAGCAAGATAAGTACATACACCAAGTAGTTTCCCCCATGAAATGTTCAAGTGTCATGCTGTAACAGCTACAGGTCCCTGCTGCCAACAACCAGGGTGACTGATGGAAATCAAGGCAGAGTATGGCAGTAGTTTGCATGTGCATGTGCGCACACACACACACACACACACACACACACACACACACACACACACACACACACACACACACACACACACACACACACACACACACACACACACACACAGACACACAGACACACACACGCACACAAAGTATGAGTGCACATATGTAACCCTGACTATGAGAATATGGGTAGAAACAGTCAGGTACTGTTAACAGAAATCACCTCCATAGGTCTGCAGGTAAGTAAAGTAGCTATAAGAAGGCTATAATTATACACTGTTTACAAACATACCACTGCCCAACCCAAGGTCATAGGTTGTAATAATACCTGTAGAGTAATGAATAGAGCAATGATCATTAAAGCTGTGATCACTGCAGGAATTAACAT